>NC_136261.1:328497216-328722216 GCF_964187855.1 Myxine glutinosa
TGTGGATGATGGCGAGAATGTCGCTGGTGCTGATGAGTCATTGCTGCATGATGAGGAGTATGAGTTGCATACGATTTCTGGCAGCCCCGCACCAATAACGGTTGATCTTCAACTGAATGGCAAGCAGGTGTCAATGGAAGTGGACACAGGGGCAAGTCAGTCGATTATGAGCAAGGAAACATTTGACAAGCTTTGGGGCTGTTAGGCCGTGACGCCTAAATTGAGCCCGGTGAGGGCCAAACTTCGGACTTTCACCAAGGATGTTCCAGTGCTTGGCAGCGCAGCTGTCAGTGTGTCTTATGATGGTGTAATTTATGAACTGGCCATGTGGGTTGTGCCGGGCAATGGCCCTACATTGTTCGGGCGGAACTGGCTTTAGAGCATAAAGTTGAACTGGCATGAGATCAAAGAGCTGTCTGCAGTGGAGGCTCCTGGTTGTGCTCAAGTGCTGGATAAATTTCCATCTCTATTTGAGCCAGGAATTGATTCCTTCATGGGGATGAAAGTTAAAATTCATCTGAATCCAGAAATGCAGCCCATCTATTGTAAAGTTCGGTCTGTTCCCTACTTGATGAGGTAAAAGATCGAGTGTGAACCTGAGAGACTCCAGAATGAGGGGGTCATCTCTCCTGTTGAGTTCAATGAATGGGCCAGTCCAATTGTTCCTGTGTTGAAAAGCGATGGAGCAGTGAGGATCTGCGGGGACTACAAGATGACCATAAATCGCCACTCCATACAGGATCAGTATCCACTGCCCAAAGCGGATGACCTGTTTTCAACATTAGCTGGTGGAAAGTCATTCACCAAGTTGGATCTAACGTCTGCCTACATGACACAAGAGCTGGATGAGGAGTCAAGGAAACTCACGTGCATCAACACTCACAAAGGGCTGTTCATCTACAATCGCTGTCCTTTTGGGATCAGTTCAGCAGATGCCATCTTTTAGAGAAACATGGAGGGTCTATTGAAATCTGTGGCTAAAACTATCGTGTTCCAGGATGACATCCTGATCACGGGCTGCATCACTACAGAACATCTGAGTAACCTGGAGGAAGTTCTGCGTCGTTTGGACAAAGTAGGGCTCAGACAAACGTGAGAAATGCGTGTTTATGGCACCCGGAGTGGTGCTCCTAAGCAGAAGAGTCACTGCCGCTGGAATCATGCTGTGTGATTTCAAAGTCGAAGCAATCAAGAACGTGCCCATACCAGAAAATGTGTCACAATTATGTTCCTTATCGGGTTTGCTAAACCATTTTGGCAGTTTCTTGCCACAGGCGAGCACAGTGTTGAAACCCTTGCATCAGCTGCTTCGGAAAGGAAAAATTTGGGTTTGGGGCAAGGCCCAGGTTGATGCCTTCAAGGAAGCTAAAGGTCTATTGTGTTCTAACAAGTTGCTTGTTCTTTATGATCCATGTAAGCATCTTGTGTTGTCGTGTGATGCCAGTGTCTATGGGGTAGGCTGTGTATTACAACAAGCCAATGAGTCGGGCAAGTTACAGCCTGTTGCGTTCGCTTCCAGAACCTTGATGAAAGCCGAACTATGGTATGATTGATAAAGAAGCTTTAGGCTGTGTGTTTGGGGTAACCAAGATGCATCAGTATCTGTTTGGTCGTACGTTTGAGCTTGAAACCGACCACAAACCGCTCACTTTCTTGTTTTCAGAGAACAAAGGCATCAACACCAATGCATCATCACGTGTTCAGTGGTGGGCCTTGACGTTGGCTGCTTATAATTATACTATTTGTTACAGGCCTGGCACTGGGAATTGTGCTGATGCACTGAGTTGTTGACTGCCGGTGCCTGTTGCTGATTGCAACAATACTCCTCAACCTGCTGACCTTGTATTGGCTATGAATGCGTTTGAGAGTGACAGCTCTCCGGTCACTGCTACTCAAGTTAGGTTGTGGTCTAACAGAGATCATGTGTTGTCTGTAGTCAAGCGTTGCGTTATGACTGGTGATTGGTCCGGCATACCAGACTCGGAGGAGTACAAACCATATTCACGTTGTAGAGATGAGCTATCTGTCCAGTCAGATTGCCTAGTTTGGAGCAGAGGTGTCATCATGACAAAACAGGGGAGAGAGAGAGAGATTGGTTTCTGAACTACATAGTACCCATCCTGGCATTGTTATGATGAAAGCTATTGCAAGGTTTCATGTTTGGTGGCCTGGTATTGATTCCGAACTTGAATCTTGTGTTCGTCGTTGTGTTACGTGTACGCAGCTCAGTAAGTCACGAGCGAAATCGCCACTGAGCCTGTGGTCATGGCCTTCCAAACCTTGGTCCAGGATTCATGTCGACTTTGCAGGTCCGTTCTTAGGGAAAATGTTCCTTGTTGTCATTGATGCATTTTCCAAGTGGATTGAATGCTCTTTGAATATGACACTGAGAGTGATGATGATGAGCAATGATGTGTCAAACTGAGATAAGAAATACGTCTATACGTATGCTGTTGTCACTACCAACAATTTGAGTGTGCATTTTTTCATGAATATACAAACATAATTTCACAAACTTCTTCTTTTCTTGGTTTTGGTGTTCATAATCACTAATTTGACATAAGCTTTGGTTTCCTTGGGCCTGGAAACAGGATTAGCATTTAGAAATAAGTTTCTATGTCAATTACAAGCTGAGATATTCGGAAATTCTTATTTTATGGTGGCCATTTTGAAAATCCAAAATGGCGGCTTGGCGGCATCTGCGCAAATGTAAACATTGATTTTCATATTCTTGATGCCATACACTTCTCAAAAATGTACTGGTTTGCTAATCTCCATAAAATTTGAACAAAAATACATAGTGAATCTGACTAAATCCTGCAGGCCTTCGAATAGAAGGGCTGCATTGGGTTTCCAAGCAACCGGTTGATAAATAAGGGATGAGTAGGAATCCGAAGTTTGTGGGGTAACCCGCCGTGGGAGCCCCCATGATCTGAAATGGAAAAATCGAAGCTTGAGCGATTGTGCGAGCAATTGTCTTGTATTCATTTGTCAAGTTTCGGAACAATCAGCCAGGTGATAATGGAGGAGTAGCAAAAATAGCAAAAAGTTAATGGGTGGATGGATGACCGGACGACCGGACAGACGGACAAACAGACATCCGGACATTGCGACCTATTTTATGTTAATCTCTTCGAGATGAGATGACCGAGATATTGATTTACAATCTGTGCATGGACAATGATAACCTCTTTTACTACAAGAAGTGCTTAACCCCCTCTTAATATGTGGAGCCAAGGCAATAATGTAGGCTGAAACTTGGATGAATATTACCAAAGTCTTGTATAAGAAACAAAAGCTTAGGAGGCATACTATATATTCACCTATACTATATATTTATTGAAGAAATATTAAAATGAGGAAATATATAATGGGAAAGTAATGGGGTAAAAATAGATAGCAGGGAATGTGGGGAAGAAAGTAAATCATATGGAATGGGTTATTTATTTATTTATTGTTTCGTATTCAGCTTGTGGGTGCTTGGCTGCATCATTTTCTGGGGGCATAGCAGTGCCACTCATGCAGTGCCCCCATACCAGCTAGCTGGTGCTAATTTTTCCAACCTCAAAAGGATGACATGCTAAGTCAACCCACCTAGTGTTATGGCATTCAATGGCAAGACAGGATCTTAAGCCAGCCACCTTAACCATCAAGCCAACACCAGGCTTATGGAAGGGGTAATGAAAGGTGATGTAATGGTGTAATGGTTAGAGCTTCCGCTCCGAGTCTGGAAGGAAGGTGGTTCAAACACTGGCCGAGTCATATTAAAGACTATAAAAATGGCATGTGCTGCTTCCTTGCTTGCCGTTCAACATTTAAAAGGTTGAGAGCATGGGCAATCCCTATGTTTGTCCATGGATAGTAGCATCCATGGCAGACTGGGCCAAATCAGGGGTGATTCTCAATTTTTCATACTACAAGGTTGTAATTTACCTAAAACTTGTGGCTGGGTAACAGAAACAAAACCATGAAATGTTTTTTCAAAAATATTGACGTCTTACGGTAAAACAGCCCGTTACCATAGCAACCGTTACAGACGACTCAAAAAATTCTTAAAATCGATGATTTCTCAGGCTGTGTGTGACCCCCAGAGTTTATTCTGGTACCAAAAGATTCAGAATTGAAAGCCAAGGATGATTGGATAGCTTAACAATGTCTGTGACACAATTCAATACAACTTTTATTCCAAAAACTCATTTTCATCTCAAATTTAAGGCATTTGTTTGAAAAAAAAATGAAAATTTTGCTTTTTAATCATAGGATAATCATTAATCAGAGCTATAGTCAAATTAAATGTACTTTAAATTAACTTTTGTCATTGATTAAGCTTTTTTGTCTCAAATTTAAGGTCTGACATTGAACATTGATAACAAAATAAAAAACCTAGTCCCAATTGTAATCAATGGAGGCCAATGACTTCTTAGTCACAACCTCAGTGGATGTTGCCAGTCCATGCAGCTTCTCCCTGACGCCCTTCACAACCCTGTATAGAGCCTGGAGCTGCGCCTCAGATGTGGGGGCCTTGTTAGTGTTCAAATCTGTGGCGAGTCCAAGTGTCCGCTCTGCTGCGTCATTGACAACTGGGAGGTTGGCCACAACTTCCTTGCCATGACGATAGCTGTCTGAGGTGGGCCACTGTGCAACGGGGAGCTTGACAAAACTGGAGTCAATACCCAAGAGTTCAAACATGCTCCAAGAGTCGTAACCAACAAAGTCTTTGTTGAGGGCTTTACTCCCCAATTGCTGTGAGGCTGGCATCTCCTGTATCATGTTATGTGCAGTCCCATGGTACCTGAGCATAGCCCTTCTCATAGTCTGCTTGTCAGATGACGTTCTGTCCGAGAAGAGTGCCAAAGAGACCAATCTCTCTGAGAGGTACCACAAATGGTTTTGTAGCTTCTCTCGGGCCACAGTCACAAAGGACAGAAATTTGGCAGGCCACTTTGTTGGATTCTTTGCGATACTGGCCTCAGCCTTGAGGAGGTTCTTCATCAGGTACAGGTCGTTAGATGGTGCATCTGCAGCACTGGTACATGTCAACCACGCTTTAGTGTAGAAGACTGACATGAATGCAGCGAGACTGGTTATGTCTTCCAGCTCTTCGGGTGTGTAGATATCTCCCAGCTGCCGACGGAAGAGTGCCACCTTTATAGTGTATAAAGTCTTGCTCATCCAACGGGCGTGGTGGAATGCCCCAGGAGCTTTGATAGTGATGGTCCTCATACCATCAGGGACAGTCCCTCCAAGAAACAGCAGTATGAGGTGTGCCAGCTCCAGGTAGTCGTGTCGAAGAGTCTCCTTTGTGCTATTCTCCATCCACGTCTGAAGGAAGGTGATGGTGGCATGTACATGGCCAGCCAGCTCTCTCTGTTGAGCAGACACCTCGACCAATGTGGAGTTGCCCCGGTCCAATTCACTCCAAGTGTTGAGCAGTCGCTTGAACAGCTGTTCATTAGGTCCTGTGGTGGGGCCATACACTATTGAGCAAGACGCCCCTCCAACCAAATCGTGGATGTGGTGCCGACACGCCAGTTGCAGAAGACTCCTGCCAAACTCAGTCCCCAGTCTTACTACGACTCCACTCTTGACCCCAGAGTTCACTGCCGTTGTATCGAAGACAAGAGCGCCTATCCTTGATGTGTCGATTGGGTGCTCATTGAGGACCTGGATAGAAAATAAATAGAATAAGGTAAAGACACCAATGATAACTTATATTCTACTAATAATAGAACATAAGTTAGAATATACTTTATAGACTAATATCAATTTTATCATTGATCAAATTAGTGTGGAATGCCAAATTGCTAATTTGCTTCATTATTATATTAACAATAACTAACATATTCCAAGTAAATTCTTAATTTGATGTAGCTACTTACAAGTAGTTCTTTTTGTATAATTAAACAAAATCCACAACACCCTTTGGCTGTGGTACCTACAACTACACCGCTACTGTTACTTCACTTTTAGACTTTGGATATTTCAAGTTGGACAGTTTTACTGTCTTCAATGAACAAACATAAGAAACTTCCAAAATTTACAAAACTCAAATCTAAATTGTATAACTAAAAAGCGAAAAATAAGGATTGTTATTAACTTAACAGAACTGTAGAGCATAAATACCTGAATAATCTTTGCCGCCTCATTTTCAGCAGTTGACCTCCCTTCCATCCCAACAATTGACAGCAGTACCTCCTGGCCATCTGTCCCTGTCAGTATCACGGCCACTCGCTCCATGTCCTTGCCCACATGGGTTAGGGACTTGATCAGCTTCCCGTCCCAGTGCAGAGCATACATTTTGGAAGTGCTGTCACCAAGTTGCCACTTAGCGATGTCTCCCGCCTTCTCCACCCTCACAGACTGTCTCCTCTTCCCCGTTGTGTTCACTGATAGGTTGTACTGCTCCAGGTTCTTCCCGTCGTCTTTGTGAAAGGCAGCAGCCAGTTCTGTGATTGCCCTATTTGAAATTGCGTACTTGTCTGCAATCAAGCAGGCATCCTTTGGAACTCCTTCCAGCTTCTTGATGACCTTTGGGGATTGCACAGGAACAGTGTAGAGTGGTGTGTCAGTGGTCTCCTCAGAGTCATCAGTATCTTCTGATACATCTACATTAGGGGCAGTGCGCAGACAATCCCTATCTCTTCTCACCTGCTCTGCCTGCTGATCAAGAAACTTGCGCTTCCTCCTATTTGCTAATTTCTCATCGCTAGACCCAAGCGTTGCTGTACGTGTACAGCTATCCCCACGTACACCTTTTAGGTAAAGCCAGTCTTCTTTATCTCTCTTGTCTTGCTTCTCCACAGCTTGTGCTGCTTCCAATTTCTTCTCAACGTCAGGTTGAACGACCCAAAATGTCTGCCTCATATTTGCTAAGAAGTCCTTCCTTTTCTTGGTCTCTGCATCTGTCGTCCTACTCTTCTTACTCTTCCTTAGTTTGAACTCCTCAATATCCCTAAATATCATCTTCTCTATGGCTTGCCACGACTTGAGGGTAAAACCGGTATTTCCCCACCAGTCCTGCAAGTCCTTCACTACAAGCTTGACTGCATCCTTTTTGCTAGACTGAAGGTGGCTGGTTTCCTGCAGATGTCTGTGATACCCATGGTACTGGAGAACAACCAGTTCCCCTGTTGGTGGATAAGGGCCAGTGAATCCCTGGTTTCCTGGTAGATTGAGGATGGGGGGACACTTTTCGAAGAGCCACAACACGGTCTTGGCTTTTGTATCCATGCCTAATTGCCTATGTGATGCACTGTAATAAAAAAAACAATTATTAATATAATGTTTGAATGAGAAAAGTAAACAAAAACAGCATACTTGCCTGATGAATGGTTACAGTAACAACTGAAAGCAGGCATTAAAATTAATGATTGTAAGCTGCTTTTGTTAACTTTTTTTTATTGAAATTAAGATGGCCAAATTGAAACAACGTTATAACAGTTATAAAAACTGGACAATACAAGGTTGTAAAAGACAATTTAAAGTAAATTTAATTTGATTAATGGTTATCCTATGATTAAAAAGCAAAATTTTCAATTTTTTTCCATAAATATGCTTGAAATTTCAGACAAAAATCTGTTTTTTGGATAAAAGTGGTATTGAATTGTGTCACAGACATTGTTAAGCTATTCAATCATCCTTGGCTTTCAATTCTGCATCTTTTGGTACCAGAATCAACTCTGGGGGTCAAACACAGCTTGAGAAATCGTCAATTTAGGCATTTTTTGAGTCGTCTGTAACTGTTGCTATGGTAACGGGCTGTCTGACCGTAAAACGTCAATATTTTTGAATTTTTTTTTCATGATTTTGTTCCTGATACTCACTCACAACTTTTAGGTAAATTACATTGAATTAGGAAAATCACCTCCGATTTGGCCCAGTCTAATCCATGGGGAACAGGAAATTCCTCCTTAGGAAATTCCCTGCTGAGTGTGGTGAGAAAGGCGGCGGCATTATTGTGGTGTCACGGGTACCCAGAATGCCTCAAGAAGTGACGCCGTGATGGCACTTCCTCCAAGCTCAGCGTCTGTTTGTATCGTCCAACAGTCTTGTGCTGTGTCATATGTGTGTGTGTGTGAATGTGTGAGAGTGAAAGACAGCTCCACTTCGAGCTTTAGATCATGTAAAAAATAAATAAACCGTTTGGGTTGATTATAAATTCTGTGATTTTTGCATACGTAATATGTAGAAGACCCCTTATCATGCTGATGATGTCAGCATTGAAAAAACGAGTATGAAACTTTTCCTTTCCTGTTCTTTAGATTTAAAATGCACAATACAATTGACATGTTTAGCAGCCATTGACAATTTGCCCTATGTTCTTAAACTTTAATCGAAAGTGAATAATTCAGCTTGTAAATCATTCATATGGCGGACAAAGATCTAAATTAACACACATTGGTGTACGGCACTTTTCCTATGAATTACATGGACATTAGTAGAAAATATATAAACATATTGCATGGAGGATTTGAACCTCAGTTTCTCACATCATGTGGCAGGGGTTCATGTGGAAACACGAGCAGCCGGTTCTGTTATTCTACCAGCCTCAACTTGTTTGTAAAGAAACAAAGAAAAATCAAATTTTCCAAATTATTCAAAACCGAGTCTGAAATCATGGTAAATACAAGTGGAACTGCTGACATTGTGGCTGCAATCTGAAGGGAAAATAGATTTGGAGGAGTTTTGCAAACCTGAACCAGACATCTGGGTAAAGTGTAAACAAGTCTGGCTTTTTATGTTGCGAAAATTGTGAAGCTGATGTTGAAATACACAGTTAATTATTGTACACACACGAATACTATTGGCATTGCCAATTTACACAGATTATAAAATTGCACTGTTTTTATTAAATTTTATTGCAGAGTGTCAGAAAATTCAAAACGATGGGAATAATTAAGGGATTAGAAGAAAAAAAAACATGTTGCTAGAAGTTTCCATCATGTTTCAGTGTCATCATCATGTTTTCATCATCATGTTTTCCATCATGTTTCATCATGATGTTCATCATGATCTTCCTGTTGGAATCATCGAGTCTTCACAAGCCTATGCTTGTTTTTGATTTTGTAGTGTCTTGTAAACTCAAGATATAACACTTTGTAAACAAAAGGTGCAGTATAACGTGTACACGCAAGAGTTGTGGCTCACAAAAGAACATGGCTTTCATCCAGCTTGATCTCCAGAAATGGGAAAATTCTGATCACTGCCAATCTGCTTCAGAGTGTCTTGGCACTCAGCCAGGTGGTTATCTTGCACCGGGAACTTTCAATTCACCCATCAACCTGTGACTGAAATTTTTTATCAAACAAAAGACGAGTTTAAACCAGCTCAACATAATTATCCCCACACTTTTTGAAAAAACGGGGGGATGTTGTAAACGGCTCCGTCTGTGTGTCACGCTATCTCCTCATAAACAGTTGGGTGGAAATTCACCAAAGTTGATAGGGTCATCACATGGGAAGAAGGTGTAATTTAGCTCTTGCATGAGCCTCGACTTGGTAGACAAAAAACAAGACCAAAAGTCTAACGGCGGCGTAGCCGGGCTTGTAAAATATTATAAACCACAAACACGTATGATTAGCTTTTTAAGCAGTTGCTAATGCTGTTTATAACATTAAACAAAGAAATTTGGAGGAAACCAGACATCCATGAGGTAAGTTTCACTTACAGAACTGAGGGAAGATCTACTGTAATCTATATACCCCACAAGAATTAGAGGTTGCTCATTTACCAAGCAGCTAGCTATGCTTGCCAAACCAGCCGTTCCTTAACGGTTTTGAATGGAGTGCTTGCTCGAATGCTGAAACCACTTGGCGATCTCTCCACAAAAAACTTGATAAATGAACACACACCCAATGTTCTTGAGACCCGACCACATATCGACTGTAATATATATATCCCAAAGGGGAATGACCCTTTCTGCAGCTCCCGTAGTGAGCGGGCGTAGGCCTACTAGTAAATTAAAATGTCGGTCGGTGGAGTCAGCCGTCGTAACGACATCATAGACGTAATGACGTCACAAACACAAAACTGCCGCTTCTTTAATATGTAGAACATGATATATTTTAACTTCCAGTACGTTTGCAGTCACTACGAAGGGGTTAGTGTTACGATTAGATTTACTATAATATTAACGTTACGTTATCATTATTTTGAAAATGATATTAATATCAAAAAACTGAGGCGAATTCCTTACTTCCACGTTATTAATATTCGTACCGGACACCGCTTATCACTGAGTCATTAACCATACACCGCTTCAATCTATTAATTTTGTATTCATGACATTGGGATTAAAGTGTTATGGTTATATTTACTATATTATTATTATTATTATTATTATTACGAAAACGATATTACTGAAACGATACACTACTGTATTAAGAAACCTGGCCTTCATTTGTCGGAAGAAGCAAACTATTCTTCCAAAGCAAACTGCTCTCTCTCATGCACAGATTTATCCCATCTCGTCTTCAGTTGTCTTACCCTTCCTCCCGTCCATGGTACACTGAATCTTGTGGTGAGGCAGTTGCCCTGAAACAACTTGCCTTTGCGTCTTGGAAGGCAAATCCAACTGAAGGCAATCTCAGTTCCTTCCACCAAGCTCGAAACAAGTGTGTTTCTACCCTCAGGAGTGCCAGGAAGCACTATCTCTCCACACTCAAGATTGAACTCTCAAACCTGTCTCCTTCCTCCAAATCCTGGTGGCGTCTGGTCAAATCCGTTTCTGGCGTTTGTTCCCCCTCCATCCCCTCCCTTACCTCAAATGGCTACACAGTTGACACCGCACGTGACAAAGCCGAATGCCTCAACTCTGTGTATGCCTCAAAATCTTGTGTCCCAAACCCATCTCTCTCTGTTCCCACCTTTCCCAGTCGAACCCAACTGCTCCTGGACTCTGTGTCCTTCTCTCCTGACAAGGTGGAGAAGTTTTTATCGAACCTCGACTCTGATTCTGCAACTGGACCAGATGGCATCAGCCCTCTGGTCCTAAAATCCTGCTCTGCCACTCTTTCTCACCCTCTCTCTGTTCTTTTCACCCTCTCTTTTGCTCAAGGTCATCTGCCAACATCTTGGAAATCAGCAAACATTACCGCTTTACACAAAAAAGGTGCAAAAACAGATCCTTGCAACTACAGACCAATCAGCCTGCTCCCAATTATCAGCAAAGTCATGGAATCCATCATTGCTTCAGATATCAAATCCTTCCTCTTCTCCAATGGCTTGATCTCTGATCATCAATTTGGATTCAGACCAGGTTATTCTACTCTGGACATGTTGCTTCTGCTGTCTCAACAATGGATGGAGGTCCTCAATGCCAAACAGGAAATCAGAGCTGTCTCACTTGACATATCACGTGCCTTCGATACGGTCTGGCACCCAGCTCTGCTCACCAAACTCACCTCCTATGGTATTCAGGGAAATCTCCACTAATGGCTTGCGGATTTCCTCTCTGGTCGTAGGCAACGTGTGGCCCTGAATGGATTTCTCTCATCTTCCCTTCCTGTTCTGGCTGGAGTTCCCCAAGGTAGTGTTCTGGGCCCTGTGCTATTTCTGGTCTTCATCAATGACCTCTCCGACTCTCTGGAAAATCCTCTCTATCTCTTTGCTGATGACTCCACTATCTGCCGCTCCATTCCTCATCCCTCAGATCGGCAGTCTGCAGCCTCCTCACTCTCTGCAGACCTGGACAAAATCACAGACTGGTCAAACAAGTGGAACATGTCTTTCAATCCTGACAAATCTCACACTCTTACAATGTCTCTCCGAAAGGACCGACTGGACAACCCTGCCATCTACTTTCTCAACAATCCTCTCCAAGAAGTTCTGTCGCTCAAGCTTTTGGGTCTCACTATCTGCCATGATCTTTCTTGGGAAAACCACATTTCCAAGCTGGCCTCCAAAGCCAGTCGCCGACTGGGCATCCTCCGTCGTGCGAAGTCCTTCCTTGGCACACCTGAGCTCCTCACCACATACAAGGCTTTCATCCGCAGCTCAATGGAATACTGTTCCCCCCTCTGGGCTGGTGCTCCTGCCTCACACCTTGCTCGGCTTCACGCTGTTGAGGCCAAAGCTTTCAGAATCATTGGAATCTCCTGCGATGTAGTCAACTCCGAGGGCCTTTCACTCACTCACCGCAGGCAGGTTGGTGGTCTTTCTGTCTTCTACCGACTCCTCTCCGGCCTTGCTCCCCCAGCTCTCTCTGTGCTCTGTCCCCCCAATATTCCTTCAGGTCGCACAAGATCTGCCTGCAACCCTCTTATGGTTAAACTGCCAAAGTCTAGGCTCTCTGCTCACCTTCACTCTTTCATTCCCCTTTTCTCCCGCCTCTGGAACAAACTCCCCCACTCCCTTCAATCCCACTCCTCCCTCCAGGTCTTTAAAACAGCTGTTCACCACCATCTCTTATCTTCCCCCATCGAAAACCTTGATCTTTTCTACCCCTGGTAATTCACCCCAGAGTCCTTGCAGTGTTCATATGTTTTATTCCTCTCCCACCTCCCCCCAAGTCCTCCCGATGTCCCTGCTCTCAATGTTGTGTTTGTGTCCTTCCCCCTCTCTCCCCATCTTGTCTGCCGCTCCCCTTCTTTTTTGTGTGTCGGTTTGTCTTTTTGTGTGATTAATGTTAGCTCTTTCACGAGCCTCGATCTTGTATACAAAAAACAAAAAAAACAAAAAAAACAAAACAGAGTTCTGAAGATGAGGCATAACGCCTCAGGCCTTATGCGTACCGTAATGTTGGAAGAGCTGTAACGTCTATGCTTTCAATATTTCATGGTCATTTTGACAATCAGTTTGTGGTTCACACTGAATGAAAAACGTAAAGGAAGAGCATTGTGATTGTGACATATGACAGGTTCGACGATATGTTTTGCCTGAACGAAATTGGAATTAAAATGGCGGAGTGTGGAGAGTCAGCTGCCGCACCGCCGTAATGACATCAGATGTAATCACATCACCGTGTCATATGACCAGATCCTCAGCTCTGATTGGTATACGTTTAAGGGGACATACATACATACATACATACATACATACATACATACATACGGACAGACAAACACTGTTCTAGACAGCTTTGCCCTATGGGTTACGCCGTAAAAATTTGGCCCCACCCTTTGGGGTGAGGTCAAAAGGTCAAGTACCGCATAATCGCATATGCAATTACAGGCACATTTTAAACTTTGGAAATGCAATCAACATTGGGCGATTATATGAAACATTTAATGATTTTTGGGTTCATGCTCTAGGCCTAGGGGATGGAGACCTGGCGTCATAGGGAAAAAAATTATCTCAAAATTTGATATTGGACATTCTTGAAAGAAATAACTTTTTGCCACTTTTTTTTGACTTTTTTTTTTTAGACCCTTTTAAAAGCTTTTTCCCACTTTGCTTTAGGTGGGAAGCATGGGGATTTACTATGGAACGCCATCAACTTCACTCTCGTTTTATTTGCTAAAGTATGTTCAACACAACTTTTTTATTTAACTCCCAATGTAACACAAGTTACCCACTTGATTTGACAATGGTTCCCTCCGTGAAAAAACAAGTTGAGTGACACATAACCCTATACTTGACAGGCCACAACATCTCAGCTTCCATCAGAAATTAACCTCAACTTCTTCTTTCGTACCGCTCTTCTTTCATCATGGTGATTGCTCCCTTGCACCGACCCAGGGGTGTAAACTGAACAAATATGTATCTAAATTTAAAATACGAGCAGTAAAACTTGGCAAATGTTGTTTTTTTGCTATATAAATGTGATGGATTCCACCACGAAGAATATTTTTTATCTCACTGCTTGACACCCCCATCCCCAAACAAGTGAGAAACATACCAACTCCACAATCACTTAATACACAACATTGAGGATTTTAAGAAACTCTTTGAAAAGTAAATATAAAAACTTTAAAGAAATTTTGTTTTGGGAAATATCAAGACGGCAGTTAAGTCTAGATTAGAAACTATAAGATAATTTGTTATACCAATAGGATTTTGATTTATTTTGGATTAGAATTTTAAAATTAAACAAGTGATGACAAAAATGAAATTGGGATGGAAGATTCATCTCACTGTGATTGCAAGTTATGTTCAGATTGATTTCAGGCAAAAAGAAGAAAGAGTGAAAACAGAACAGAAATTGACTTTTAACCAACAACAATGTAAGAAATGAAAATTGATGGTTTTATGGAACCTTGACATTTGACCGTTTCATCTGAAAAAAAAATGAAACGACTTTTAGCCTAATGTGCAAATTCTTAAATTTTCAGGTCAATTGGATGAAAATTTACGATTTTATGTGACGTTGACCTTTCAAACTTTTGACCAAATTATTAATTTGTCTTCTCCATATTCTCATAAGGATTTGTTGAAAATTTGATCAGAAAGGTTGAAATGGTAAAAATGTTACGGCCGAGACAGACACACCTGGACACACACACAGACACACACAGACACACACACCCAGATACACACACCCAGATACACAAACACACACACACACACACACACACACACACACACACACACACACACACACACACACACACACACAGAAGTGATTGCAAAACCCCATCTCCTGCTTCACGGGAGATCAGCTAATAATATTTAAGAGGTTGAAAATGTCAGCAGGTATTTCAATCTAGATCTGAAAGACAAAATGCTTAACTCATAGATGGAAACGAGTGATTGGACTTTCGAAAGGCTTATCTATATTGAATTGGCGATAAATAAATACAATATGATTTAAAGGGTCGAAATAGAGTGACCTTTCAAAAGGAATAAAAAAATGAAAACTCTGTTACGTCTCACCATTGGTTTATTAGTCACATGATGCCCTCTCTCGAGGACACGTGACTTGATCATGTGATTCTCTTGAGAGGATACTTAACATTACGCACATGATTCCTGCACGGTTCTACAACAACTACAACAGTCACGCTGTTATCTTCCTCCTGAAATAAAAAAAACGAACATTAATATTGAGCCACCACCAACAAAATAAATCAAACGTATCAGCAGTTCTATGCACAGAACCTCCGGTCACCCCTACTGAAAGCCAAATAAAACATTGATTTTTGTAGGTCGGCCATCTTCTAATCATATATCAAATTTTTGTGAATGAATATGGATTAATTCCACTGATTTTAGCGATTTGAGCCCTCTCGTCGGTGGGATGTTAGCCCCCCCCCCCCCCCCCCGGTCGGGGACAGCCTGGCGCCGCCACTGCCTATATGGCCGTCACCTGGTGGAACTTCCCATAATAGTAATGGATTCATTGACTAAATATGTTGGTTATGTGACTAAGACCAAGTTTTTTAGGTTATATATAAGCTGGATATTGCAAAAACATGACAGACACATGATTTGACCTTTGACCTTGACCTGACCTTGACCTGGGCCTCTAAAATCGGGCAGCCCCCTCTCAAAAGTTTTGTATGGTCCTAAAGTAGAACTGTGCCAAATTTGGTCCTTTGGGCCAGTGTGTCACGATATCACTTAAATTTGGACTTTAGCCACCCCACTATTTTGCTCAAAAGCTGTAATAAATGTGCAAAACAGTTGTTTATTGTTGGAAGTTATTTGGAATGGATTTATTGTGGAATGAGTAATGCCTTGTTGTTTTGCCATGATGTTGATTCCCATAGCTGCTCTGGGCATGGGTTTTGCTCATTTTGTCTTCATTTGTGGACAAACAAATATGAAGCCTCGCTATCTGGTTTGTGGAAACACTTGGCTAAACATTTTTTATTGAGATACCGATCAGTTTTTGTATACATAGTTGAGGCTCATGGAAGAGGTAGTACTAGTACACTGAATGCATCAAGGAACAGCAGAGAGAGGGGAGAAACACCAACACCACAGTTAAATGACAAGATAGAAGCAGAGTTGGAGAAACAATGGGTGTGAGGAGGAATGGGGGCAGGAGAGTATGCAATGGGTGGACAAAATAGATACAGAAGGAAACTCTCAGGAGGGAAGACTGGGAATTTAGAAGGAAGAGGGATTAGGGTGAGAAAATGGGGGGAAGGGGGCAGGAGGGGTTCACCGAGGGTAGAAAAGATCATGGTTTTGGTTTGGGGACAATCTGAGATGGTGGTGTACAGACAGCTATGTTGAAAACCTGGAGGGATGAATGAGATTGAAGGGCATGTGGAAGTTTGTTCCACAGGCAGGGAAAAAGAGGAATAAATGAGTGGAGATGAGCAGTGATCCTGGATTTATGTAGGTTCACCAGAAGGGGGTTGATGGTGGACCGTGTGTGCCCTGCAGAGACCCGGGTGGGGTGGGGAGAGTGGGAGGAAGGGGTAGAGAGAAAGCACGGAAAGAGCAGAGGGTGCAAGACCAGAAAAGAGGCGGTCGAAGACCGAGAGACCACCATCCTATCTGCGATGGCGAAGTGGTAGACCCATAGACGCAGCTTCATCGCAGGAGATTCCAATAATCTTGAAGGCCTTGGTTTCCAATAGTCAAGCTGAGCAATATTTGAGGCAGGGGCGCCAGCCTCGAGGGGAGAGCAGTACTCCATCAAGCTGTGGATGAAGGCTTTATAGGTGGATAGGAGTTCAGGTGTGCCAAGGAAGGACTTGTTACGACCTTGTTGTTGACCTTGTTGTACATGCCATCTGCATGATGGCAGATGCCCAGTTAGCAGCTGGGGCTTTATAGGTGGATAGGAGTTCAGGTGTGCCAAGGAAGGACTTGTTACGACCTTGTTGTTGACCTTGTTGTACATGCCATCTGCATGATGGCAGATGCCCAGTTAGCAGCTGGCTTTGGAGGCCAACTTTAAAATGTGGTTTGCCAAAGAAATATCATGGCGGATAGTGAGACCCAGGTGTTTGAATGACTGAACTTCCTCAAGAGGATTATTAAGAAAGGATTATTTTTAATGATTATTTCTTTAAAATTGTGGAGAGAGGGGGTTGTCAGACGGTCCTTTCGGAGAGGGCTGGTGAGCGTGTGAGATTTGCAGGATTGAAAGCCATATTCGAGATGTTTGACCAGCTTGTGATTTTTGGAAAGGTCTGAAGAGAGGGAAGAGGTTGCAGCCTGCCTGTTTATACATTCTGGCATCCTGCCTTACTCTGCCAACTCTCTGCCCATGGCATCCAAGGCCAACTCCACACATAGCCTACTGTCTTCCTCTACTCGTAGCCAACCTGTGGCACAACGGAATCCTTTCATCATCTCTCCATGTCTGCATCTCCTCTCCGGAATCCAGTCTCCACCCCAAGTCAATGTTCTTGGCCCAGTCCTATTCCTGATCTCCATCAATGATCTCTCTGATTCTCTGGAAAATCCCCTTAAATGTCTCTTTGCTGATGACTCCACCCTGTGTCATGACATCCCTCAGTTAATGGATAGTAGATTTTTCTGGGATCAATTTCAGCACATTTACATCTTGCTAATGGGTATGCTGAGAGAGTTACCAAATACAGGAGAAAGAACCTAAGATGATAGAAATATCAGTCCCAGTTCATCTCAAAGATGCTCCAAAGTTGAGAAGCGAAATACCATATCAGGTACACTAAACATATTTTTCTTTGCTTTACATTACAAATGCAGAAAAAGCACATATAATTCATGATTACATAAAAAAAACTCCTGGTTGATTCCTTAAAAATGGATATCAGCTCCGTCATCGAAAACATTTGTAGAAATTATTTTAATTCACTGAACACTTTACACAGGTGTTAATCAAGCACAAATATGTTTTATAACAATGAGGAAACAATAATTTTGGTCCCACTGGCCTGGCATGATGGCCTAGACGTACGCGCACTCATCTCTTAGCTGTCTAAACTTGGTTTGAATCCCAGCCCAACTATAAACTGTCATCCTGGTGTTTCACAGGCAGGGCGATTCATCAAGGTGTGTGCCGTCCCGTGGATGGGCGTTAGGCAGACTCCCCATCTGCCGGTTTTAGTTGGTGGACATTAAAGGTCCCACAGTGTCCTTCATGAAGAATAGGCGATCTATTGTTGGCAACAGGGCCAAAAAAATTCCCAAACTCTACCCTAACCTCACGTTCCCTCTGTCCCACCAAGGGAACAAAGTTAACTAGAGCTTCCAGGGAAGCAGAACTCAACTGAACTGACTGGACAACTTTAAAGTAGGTCAGTTGTCTGTGCTAGATTTGACTTAAATGAAAAGCCAACAACCTTGTGTAATAATTTTAAGGTCCTTGTATCCTTATACTTGTCCTTGTTTTGTGGAAGTTAAAGTCTTAACGTCGTTTCGGAGCTGAAAACAATATGGCGGCCATTTTGTGACGGATCGGGTTGGAATGCAATAGCAACCTACCTTGTGTGGTAAGGGTTAAACATTCTAAGTTTGATCAAAATCTGTTAATATTTGTGGACGCTAGAGTGTCAACGTCGTTTTCATGACCAAAAACAAAATGGTCGCCTAAGTCCGCCATTTTTCAACGGATCGGGCTGAAATGTAATACCAACCTGGTCCTTGGGGTAAGGATGCTGCATTGCTGCATGTCAAGTTTGATCAGAATCAGTTGATATTTGTGGACGCTGGAGTGTTAACGTCGAAAAGTTAACGGACGATGGACGCCGGAGGGTTCAGTATGTGATGAACTCAACTGGACGACAGTCCAGTTGAGTTATAAATGGTCAACCCTGAAGGGAGTCGCTATGCCCCTCAGATGGGTATGCAGATTAGTAGTAGCAGTAGCAGTGGCGCACTGTCAGTACGTTACTTGTTTGTCTTTTGTGACCTCGATCTTTCATGATCCTATAGTTTGTATACAATAATTCTCTGTGATAAATTCATGTTAACTAAACTAAAGAGCAAAGTACATAAGACCTTCAATAGACTATTACTGTGAAAGACTCTGCACTTTAATTCATGGTTCAGGAGAACATCCTTGTTGTACATGCCACAGGTTGGGATCTTAGGATTTTATTGATCATTCTCTGCTTCAGGCCATGGTATTGGTACATGCTTGCTCTGTACATTGACTCATGCATAGACTGGCAAAGAATTCGAACAAGTACAGATACATTCAAAGTACACCGCCCCCATGCCAAATAATTAAATATCCTACAGCGCAGCATTGCCGGGGCGCCTCCGGCGCCCGGCAATACCGCAGTGCAGCTCATAGAGGCTGCATTGGGAGGGAGAGGTGTACACGAATTGATTGATTAATTGTATAATTAAAATCAATAAAATATTATCACAAAATATTGTCTTAATCAATTGGCTAATAGCATAACTAAACCACTAGTGCTTCATCCGAAGATGTATCTTTTAGAAATTTAATTAAATTAAGTCATTAATAAAAAATAATTAATTAATTGATTAATCAATAAATAATTAATCAATTAATCAATAAATAATAAATCGATTAAATGATTAATCAATAAATCAAAAATATCCTTGATAGCCACATCACTTGGTCACTGTCATGTCCAAATATTAGCTTCCCAGCTCAAAAGGTGCCTGAGATATTGGCCAAATGAGAAAGAAAAGAAATAAATGATAATCATAAAAAAATTAAATTATTAATCAATTCGGTCACAGAACACATTAACCACCACCATTTCATCAGAATCTGTAACTGATGTTTTTTTTTTATAGTAATTAATCGAATAATTAAATAATTAATCGATTAATTGATTAATTGATTAATCAATAAATCAAAAATATCCTTGATAGCCACATCACTTGGTCACTCATGTCCAAATATTCGCTTCCGAGCTCAAAAGATGCCTGAGCTATTGTCCAAATGAGAAAGAAATTAAATAAATGATTAATAATGAAAATAAATAAATAATAATCGTAAAAAAATTAAATTATTAATCAATTCGGTCAGAGAACACATGAACCACCACCATTTCATCAGAATCTGTAACAAAAACAAAAACAAAAAATTCGTCATTAATCGAATAATTAAATAATTAATCGATTAATTGATTAATTAATAAATCAAAAATAGCCTTTGCAGCCAAATCACCTGGTCATTGGCATGTCCAAATATCAGCTTCCTAACTCAAAGGTGCCTGAGTTAATGGTCAGAAGAGAAAGGAAATTTGATTAATTAAATAAGGACTTAATTAATCGCTAATAATTAAATAACTCCTCAATTAATTGATTAATCAAAAAACAAAAAATACTGTTTTTGAAAAAGGACTTGCTCACGATTGTGCCGAAATTTCAGCTTCCCAGCTCAAAGGATGGCTGAGATATCGCCCAGACAAACAAACAAGAAAGAAAACAAGAAAACAAGAAAGAAAACAAACAAGTACACATACATTCAAAGTACACCGCCCCCATGCCAAATAATTAAATATCCTACAGCGCTATCTATAGCATGCTAATATCCTACAGCCAAATATCCTACTGCATTGGAAGGGAGAGGTGTACACTAATTGATTGATTAATTGTGTAATTTAAATCAATAAAAGATTATCACAAAATATTTTCTTAATCAATTGGCTAATACCATAACAAAACCACTAGTGCTTCATCTGAAGATGTATCGTTTAGAAATTTAATTAAATAAGTCATTAATAAAAAATTAAATAATTAATTGAGTAATCAATAAATAATTAATCAATTAATCAATAAATAATTAAGCGATTAAATGATTAATCAATAACTCAAAAATATCCTTGATAGCCACATCACTTGGTCACTGTCATGTCCAAATATTAGCTTCCCAGCTCAAAAGGTGCCTGAGATATTGGCCAAATGAGAAATAAAATAAATAAATGATTGATGATGAAAATAAATAAATAATAATCATGAAAAAATTAAATTATCAATCATTTCGGTCACAGAACACATAAACCACCACCATTTCATCAGAATCTGTAACTGATTTTTTTTTGTTTGTTTTTTTTTGTAATTAATCGAATAATTAAATAATTACTCGATTAATTGATTGATCAATAAATCAAAAATATCCTTGATAGCCACATCACTTGGTCACTCATGTCCAAATATTAGCTTCCGAGCTCAAAAGGTGCCTGAGATATTGGCCAAATGAGAAAGAAAATAAATAAATGATTAATAATGAAAATAAATAAA
Source organism: Myxine glutinosa (assembly GCF_964187855.1). Taxonomy (NCBI): domain Eukaryota; kingdom Metazoa; phylum Chordata; class Myxini; order Myxiniformes; family Myxinidae; genus Myxine; species Myxine glutinosa. Next base: position 328,518,265 of record NC_136261.1, read on the forward strand.
TAATAATCATAAAAAAATTAAATTATTAATCAATTCGGTCAGAGAACACATGAACGACCACCATTTCATCAGAATCTGTAACTTTAAAAAAAAAATTTTTTTCATCATTAATCGAATAATTAAATAATTAATCGATTAATTGATTAATTGATTAATTAATAAATCAAAAATAGCCTTTGCAGCCAAATCACCTGGTCATTGGCATGTCCAAATATCAGCTTCCTAACTCAAAAGGTGCCTGAGTTAATGGTCAGAAGAGAAAGGAAATTCGGTTAATTAAATAAGTACTTAATTAATCGCTAATAATTAAATAACTCCTCAATCAATTGATTAATCAAAAAACAAAAAATATTGTTTTTGACAAAGGACTTGCTCACTACTGTGCCGAAATTTTAGCTTCCTAGCTCAAAGGATGGCTGAGATATCGTCCGGACAAACAAACAAGAAAACAAGAAAACAAACAACCAGAGTGAAAACTGAGTACTCCCTTTCAGCGTGCGTCACTGCCGAGCCCCCTTCGGTGCCCAGCAATGACGATTTGCAATGCCTGGAGATGGCATAGGAAAGGTGCGGTGTACAACAAACAAACAGAGTGAAAACTGAGTACTCCCTTTCAGCATGACAAATCTCACACTCTTACTATGTCTCTCCGAAAAGATCGACTGGACAACCCTCCCATCTACTTTCTCAACAATCCTCTCCAAGAAGTTCTGTCGCTCAAGCTTTTGGGTCTCACTATCTGCCATGATCTTTCTTGGGAAAACAACATTTCCAAGCTGGCCTCCAAAGCCAGTCGCCGACTGGGCATCCTCCGTCGTGCGAAGTCCTTCCTAGGCACACCTGAGCTCCTCACCACATACAAGGCTTTCATCCGCAGCTCAATGGAATACTGTTCTCCTATGGGCTGGTGCTCCTGCCTCACACCTGGCTCGGCTTCACGCTGTTGAATCCAAAGCTTTCAGAATCATTGGAATCTCCCGCGATGAAGCTATCTCTGAGGGCCTTTCACTCACTCACCGCAGGCAGGTAGGTGGTCTTTCTGTCTTCTACCGACTCCTCTCCGGCCTTGCTCCCCCAGCTCTCTCTGTGCTCTGTCCCCCAAATATTCCTACAGGTCACACAAGATCTGCGAGCCACCCTCTGATGGTTAAACTGCCGAAATCTCGGCTCTCTGCTCACCTTCACTCTTTCATTCCTCTTTTCTCCCACCTCTGGAACAAACTCCCACACTCACTTCAATCACACTCCTCCCTCCAGGTCTTTAAAACAGCTGTTCACCACCATCTCTTATCTTCCCCCATCCAAAACCTTGATCTTTTCTACCCCCATTAATTCGCCCCAGATCCGCCTTGTTTGAAATTCCAACTTCTTTCCTGGAAGTCTTGGCAGTGTCCATATGTTTTATACCTCTCCCACCCCCCCCCCCTTCCCATGCCTCCCCCCAAAGCCCTCTCCCTCCCACAGTTCTCTCGATGTCTCCATGTCTCTCGGTCCCTGCTCTCAAATGTTGTGTTTGTGTCCTTCCCCCTCTCTCCCCATCTTGTCTACCGCTCCCGATGTTATTTGTTTTATGTGTCTGTTTGTCTTTCTGTGTGATTAATGTTCGCTCTTTCACGAGCCTCGATCTTGTATGCAAAAAAAAAGAAAAAAAAAAGCGTGCGTCACTGCCGAGCCTCCTTCGGTGCCCAGCAATGATGATTTGCAATGCCTGGAGATGGCATAGGAAAGGTGCGGTGTACAATATGAGTCAAATTGTAGTGGGAAACTAAGGGAACTAATGAGCAGGTGATGTGGATGTTGAAGCATGAAAAACAAAGATGATGTAGGCGTTTGAGGATGGAAGACATGGCGCAGCATATTTTGCTCAACAGACTATTGTGGCACAATGGAGTGCTCCTTTTTTCGTGGCTTTCATGAAGTTGGCACCATGACATGGATCAAAATGAAATGGTCAACAATATCGTGGCATTTTGATGCACTTGTGGTTTGTGACAAAAAGCTGCCATGGTTCACCTTCAAACAATGGAGGTTGAACCTCTAGATCAGTGGTTCCCAATCTTTTTTGGTGGCGACCCTGAATACAATCTTGTCCTGGCCTGTCCCCTAAACGCTGTACATGCAGTGCTAATGACCTATCATTTTGATACATTGTATTTATTCATGTAGTTTTATTGAATTAATTACCAACACATAATGATTTTCAAAGAGTTTTTAATTGGACAAAATGAAAAACAAATTTACATGAAAATGAGACTTTATTACGCTAAAAATTTCTTAGTGGCTACGGTGATTCTGCTTCATTTTGTGGGTAAGCTCCTCTAAGTTTGGTTTTATGTTGATGGACAGAGCACAACGCATCATGCTGAGGATCCATGCGGTTCCTTGCTTTAGTCTTGATTGCAACAAGACCTGAAAATCCTTGTTCACAACAACATATGTTTCCCATACATATGGCTTATATAGCAGTTGTGTTTTGTGTTGGGCCATTTTTCCATTTACAGACCAGACCTGGAATGAAAAGAGTTATAAATTATAACATTTTTAGAAAACATCAGAAATTGTTCAAAAAGTTTAAAATAACCAATTGTAAAGTTAATTATTATTAATTATTATATTATTCAACTCCACACACAATAACATTAATCAAAAACCGCACGTAAATAAAGACGAGTAAGATGCAGGCAATACTTACTTTGTTTGTAGTAACTGGATCTCAGCCTCCAGTAAACAAGTGAAAGCACGACTGTCAGATTGTAAACTGTGGACACATGCGCAAATCAAATTTCTTATATGCAAAAAAATAGGTTTTCTAGGACATTCTTGAATGATTCAGAATACAAAGGACATTTTGGCAACAGAATATAATAAAATAAACTCCGATGATAAAACTCATCTGGAACAGTTATGAATGTATAAAAATCTAACATTTTTTGGTTCACGAGTTATCAAACAGAGTGACCACTATATTCGTCATGGGTGTGTGTCTGTCTGTCTGTCTGTCCGCAGCATAACTACCCGATGATATCATCCGATCTTGATGAAACTTGGGTGGGAGGTTGATATCATGATCTAGTTGTGTCCTGCCTAGAGTGGGCGTATTGCGCCCATTGTGGGCAGAGCGACGCCCGAAAAAGATGTCTTTTTAGGGGGTAATCGAGTTCAAGCTACATCTTCTCCGAGGGAGTTGGTGGAATCTGACAGGGGTTTTGGTATTTGGTTCGGCCAATGTCATGTGTCTAGCCCCACAGAGCTCGATTTTTCATTTTCGCCCCAAGGTCAAGGTCACAAGGTCACAAAATTTAGAAAAGTCGATTTTTGAAGGTTTTATTACATTGTTCGCTTCCTGATAGGGTGAAATGTCGTACATGATCTTATATTATCACATACATCATGAAATACAAGTTTTCCAACAAATTTCAGAATCCTCGACCTTTGAAGGTCACAAAGGTCAAATTTTCAAAGTTGTCGGAATCGAACCGATTTTTTGGTATTGTGCAGCTAACTAACCTCATAACTGATTAGTGATTACACATTATTTTCTATCTCATTTCAAGGTCAGTAACCTTCGTTTTGACATTTCCAGGCCAGAACCACACACAATAACGTACAGCTGGCTCTTAAAGGCCTGTGCACACAGTGCATTGGGGCCCTTTGTAAATAGGCATGTACACCGCATGTCGGGGGCCGACACCTGCCACGTGGGCCCCCGAACCCTTAGTCCGGCCTGTTTTGGTTATAGTCCGTCCTTTGTCATTGAATACCGCTCGCTCGTGAACCATCGTCGTCTCCTGACTTGTAATTTAAATCTAAACGTTTAACGAATAAAACAGTGCATTCAACATTGAAGCTCAAAATGCTAAAATTACAGCCCTATCTATAATATCGCATTCAGATAAGAATGCTACTTAACAACAGGCTACTTGCTGGTCTGCTTGACGCACTAGTATTGGACGTGAACGGACTCAAACATTATTATCGTATTAAGCGTATATGGATGCTGTTGTATCCATCAATTACCCGAAACGTACTTCATGGTAACGTCAACGGTTTAATCCGAAATCTCAACACAGCACAGCATGCCTATTAGGCCTCCAAAAACCCCGTCTTTCCTTAGCTCCTCCCACTCTCCAAAACCAACCATCACTTCTGTTTCCCATACATATGAACTATAACATGTGAATTCCAAACATAAATTACATGTGAATTATAACACGTGAATTCCAAACATAACAGATGCTATATTATCCACAACCATTCTACTTTAATTACTATTTCAATAATCCTTCATATTGTGCCAGTGAAGTAATCCCCTTATAACACTGTAATATTTCTTTTTTTGAGACCGTCCCGCGACCATCAGGAACATCCTCGTGACCCTCATTTGGGTCGCGACCTTGGGTTTGGGAACCACTGCTCTAGATTAAACATTACCTCTACATTACCATTACCTCCATTACCTCTGAACTAGGTGGTATTCATCAAATACTGACACCATGCAGTTAACTTGGTGCAAGGCCACTCTTCTGTTTTTGAAGGTTTTTTTTTCTTTGATCCAATATGGCTGCCAGACCACATAAGCGATGACATCATAAATTTACATTCTCTAATGTAATTGTTGCGTATATCACACAGGAAATTTCAAACTGATCAGACTGTCGAAGATCCGTGTCGAATTATGACGTCATAACTCGGGCACCAATGACGTCATCCTTAACACTTATTCCCCATGCGGAGTTCTTTACAATGAGCAATGTTTCAATTTCTTCCATGGAGCGGTTTCGGAGAGAGGTGCATAGTTTTTCCAAGATGACACCCGTACCACGTGACCTATGACGTCATAATTATGGCAAAAAAATCTACAGGGAGAGGCGCTCCTATGGTGAAAATTTCGTGTCACTTTTGATCTCGAAAATAAAAATTCTTTCAAAAAATGAAAAAAAATGAATTTTTTTTGAAAATTTTGATCCGACGCAACAGTTGCAGAGAAAAAAAAAAAAAAAAGCATATTGGTCGGATCAAGCATTGTACTTGTCGAATTATGATGTCATAATGAAGGTACCGAACACATAATCATTAACATGTCCTATTCCCTATGGGGAGTACTTGACAACCCACCATGTTTCAATTTGTTTCCATGGAGCGGTTTCGGCGATAGAGTGATGCAACATTTTTCGGTTTTTCCAAGATAGTGTCTGTACCACGTGACCTATAACCTCATAGTTATGACTAAAACATATCTACAGGCAGAGACGCTCCTATTGTAAAATTTCGTGTCAATTGGACCAACGGTTGCCAAGAAAATAAATTTTTAAAATGCAGACACGTACATATGCCACACGTACGCACGCAACTGATCACTTAACCCTGCTTTTTGCTTCGTGAGCACAGGGTAATGATATGATTATTTCAACTGATGGATACTCAGACTTGTGTTATCTTAAATGCTGCAAAGAGATCCTCTCTAGCTGTATCTGCACGCACGCAACTGATCACTTAACCCTGCTTTTTGCTTCGTGAGCACAGGGTAATGATATGATTATTTCAACTGATGGATACTCAGACTTGTGTTATCTTAAATGCTGCAAAGAGATCCTCTCTAGCTGTATCTGCATCCAACTCAATGGCCCCTTTCACTGTGGTACCAAACGTGGGTTGGCTGGCTCAGACATCCCAGAACTGGGGCTATGTTTTGGTGCTCTGTCACTGCCAAAGCAGACAATCATGTGCTTGCTAAGTCTGTCCCATCTGAAACCAACTATGAACCACTCTCTCTATGTCTTAACAACAGTACTTTCATGTGCCACTCCTTTATCTTCGATCCAATGCTTTGTTGCTGCCTTGAACTAATCTATGTTTGACAGTAACTTCATATTCTTGCGAGCCAATCAGTGCGCTCCATGTCTGTTCACCTGGTGTGCACGGTGTGAATCAGGAGTGTTGTGTGAGTAGTGGGCATGATAAATATTTATCAATTGCATTTCCAATTGATAGGATATGCCTGCTGCCAATCGGCTTTTAAGGGTATACGACTTTTAATGACATGGTTAGACCCATAAGAGTAAGTTAATTATTTATTTTGTTGGATGAAATCAACAGAAGGTTCATTGAGGTATGTAGTGTCAGAAAGTAGGTGAAACACTTCAAAGACAGAAACATGGACATCCCCGATCAGCCACAGTGTCAGACGAGAAGTGGCATGACTGAATGCAATGAGCAGAAAGTTGATGCGCTCATCAGTGAGTGGAATAGGGTGATGGTTAGGAAGATCGCAGCGCAGGTTGGCATAGGACACCATGCTGTATAGTAGATGATGGCGACCTTAGGATATCGGAAAGTTTCTTCCTGTGGGGTTCCCCGTTTGCAAACGGAGGAGCACAAAAACACAAGCATGGATGTGGCATCACAGTTGCTTCACCGACAAGCTGCCGTGAGCTTCCTGTTCTGTATCATGACTGTTGATGAAAGCTGGTTTCATCATTTCACCCCAGAAACCAAGCAGCAAAGCATAGAATGGCATCACTCCATATCTCAAAAAAAAAAACAGGGAAGGCCAAAAGAGTACCGTCTGCTGGCAAAGTTATGCATAGTGGTTCGAGGGATGCATACTGGTTGATTTCCTGCCCAAAGGGGAAACCATCAACATGGCTCGCTATGTTCAGACGCTCAAAAAGCTGTCATCGTTCAACATGACAACGTTAGAGCACACACTGCATGTCTGGCGTTGGAGGAAATCTCAAAGAATGGCTGGGAAGTGTTTCCCCACCCCACGTACAGTCCGGACCTGGCCCCCTCAGGGCCTACTATCTGTCTGGGCCCTTTAAAGATCACATGAGAGGCTGGCACTATGAAATGACGAGGCAGTCCAGATAGCTGCGTGTAGCTGGTTGCGAGGTGTTGGAACAGACCTCTACCGCAATGGGAGTTTTAAGCTCGTGCAGCACCGGCAGAAATGCGTGGATCATTCTGGAGATTTTTACCCTGTGCTCGCGAAGCGAAAAGCAGGGTTAAGCGATTAAGTGCGTGGCACGTGCATGTCTGCATTTTTAAAATTCATTTTCTCAGCAACCGTTGGTCCGATTGACACATAATTTCCATCAGCAGAGCGCCTCCACCTGTATAATTTTTTATTCATATTTATGATGTCATAGGTCACGTGGTATGGTCGCCATCTTGGAAAAACGTTAGACCCCTATATCTCCGAAACACCTCAATGGAAAAAAAAAATTAAACAAGGCTCATTGTCAAGTAGTCCCCATGAGGAATAAGATATGTTAATGATGATGTCATTGGTGCCTTCATTATGACATAATTCGACAAGTACAACGCTTGATCTGATCAGTATGAATTTTTTTCCCTGCAACTGTTGGTCCGATTGACACAAAATTTTCACCATAGGATCACCTCTTCTATATCTCGGAAACCGCTACATGGAAAAAAAAATTGAAACGTAGCTCATTGTAAAGAACTCCGCATGTGGAATAAGTATTGTTAACGATGACGTCATTGGTGCCTTAATTTATAACATCATAATTCGACAGGGACAACGCTGAGTCGGATCAATTTGAAATTTCTTGAGCGTGATCTACGCAACAATTTTATTAGAGAATATAAATTTATGATGTCATCGCTCACGTGGTTTGGCAGCCATATTGGATCAAAGAAACAAAACCCTTCAAAAACAGAAGAGTTGGCTCGCACCAAGTTGACTGCATGGGCTAAGTATTCAAGCTTTGTAGAATCCATCTAGTTCTAGAATCCATCATTTTTTTAAAATTCTAGTTCTTCTATTTATCATCTAGGTTTCCTAGTTTGTACCATCTAGTTTGTAGAAAAATAATGTGGTATGTCCATTTACTATTGATAATATCAATTTTCTTACATGTACCTTTGTTTTATTGTACAATATATGCACATATATATGCATGCCATAAAACACCTAGCTCCTTCAAATCAAAACGGTGAAAATAGGATTCATCTCAAGGCTTACCGACCTCTTGGCTCTTTAAAACCTCGTATTTTGTGGAATCACCTACTGTTTACGTTGATTATGTTCTGGAACAGACAATTATATTCCTTCGTGAAAGTATGGTCAAGTCAATATAATGTATCCCCGAGAATATTAGGATTATGGTTAGGATTTTAATGAGGCTCGAGTTAGAATAATCTGGGTCAGGGTTAGGATTAGGTATAGTATAGTTCATGCAGAATATACTTGAGGTGTGTCGTATTGTATTACTCATACTATCTCACCATCATCTATCACATAACCTCACATATTGTTGGAGTGGAGTACTGGTGTTTCAATGGGAAAATAAATATGGTCTGCCCATATTTCTGCCATATATTGTCTCTGGGCCAAGTTAGGGCAGGAATTTGGAATTTTGCCAAGGCGCTTCACCTACTCACCTACTCTTCGTCAAAAGACACTGAGGGATCTTTAATGCCCACAATAAATCACTGCTAACAGATGGTTCCTCAGGCTAATGTCCATCTGCGGAATGGCACACTCATTGATCCATTGACCTGCCTATGTGCAGTTTATTGTCTCATTGCAAAACAAACCCAGATTAGACAGCCCAGTGGTAAGGGTATTGCAACCCCCTTGCCACCCTGTTGGACCAGCTGGATATAAATTAGTTAGGGAGACGAGTTTTGGCGGTTGCACTGGTTGAAAGTCCAAAATATCAAAATCCAAATAAAAGTAGTTGCATATGAAATTCGAATGTTGGTTTATGATTCTGGTGTGATGCTAAGGTTTGGTCAATTACAACATCGTCTTAATATACAGTGATGTTTTTTTTTCCATACAGAGAGCAGACATGAAGGCTATTATGAAGCTGCTGTGGCTAGTCCCACTTCTACTCATTCCCTGCTCCACCTGGAACACCACAAGAGGTATGCAGCATTGTATACACAACATTTCCTTGTAGATTGCAGTGATTTATCATGAGAGTTGTACAGATATTATATATTGTTGCGGATCTCCAACGTCGGCCTTCCCCTTATCAAGGGGGGATTAATCCCCTTGTCCTTTTATCTGGCCGACGCGATCCCGGGGGCTATAACGTCCTTCCCGGGCAGCGTTAAATAGGGTTGTTGGTCGAATTTGGCCCGATTACCTAAGTACTAACGCTGACCGGAAACAAGGAAATAACTCCCGCCCGAAACACGGCGTTAGTGGACACGCCGAGCGAAGCGAGCCGCGATTCGGGCTGTTAGCAGGTACTAAACCAGATTCTAAGCGGTTACTAATCATGCCACGCTTACCCAATTGAGAAAAGACTGATACGGTCGAATTGAGAGGAAACCAGGAAGAACAGGTAATTTATTAACACTTTGTACAATTAGAAGAGGAAAAGAAAGAAAGAATGTACAATGAAGAGGAAGAAGCAGATACACAGGGCAGCCTTAATCACAGTCTTAACTTATCCCTGGACACGGACCCGTTCACTCTCAGACTCACTCTCAGGGTCACTCACACGGGGTTTGTAGATGGTGGTGTTGAGGGTCCAAGGGTCCATAGCTTGTCCGGTCCCCGACTCGTACCGTGCAGATGGTGGAATACGTCCGGCAGCTCTCCCCGTGGCGTAGGCGCGATGCGGACAATTATATCTCGGGGGATCGGTTGGCGATTAGGTTCGGCGTACGTAATACTTGCACCGGCGCCTTTATACGCGCGCCCGGTATGGTTACGATCGATGTGCCACTTCCCCAATGTCCTGCACGCTGCAGTCCTCCACAATGCGTGCCGCGCGCCCGCTCTTTGTAAAGCTGGTTGCCACAGCGCGTCTCTCCCTCTCGTGACTACTCAACTCCGATCAGGTCAAGCGCCTCCCTCTCCCCGCTCATAACTTGTTCACAATGATCACAGTTGCATTCGTTCTCACAACTCCGGTACAATGTTCAAGCCCTCTCTCTCCTCATAATTCTGCACACGTTCTTTTGGGATCTGATCCAGCCCTCTCTCTCCTCATAACTCTGTTCCAGGCTCGTAACTTGTCATTGCCCTCCTCATAACTAAGGTGGGGGCCTCGCGCAAGGGGTTATATTGCCACGCCCAGCGAACCCTCTCGAATCTCTAGCCACACCCTGTCAGGCGATCTCACTCGAGCCCTGGTTGGCTGGTGAGGGCTTACCGGCTCCGCCTTGATGGCTGCTTGACGTGGCCGCACCTCCACCCTTGTGCTCCGCCCCCCTTTCGGGCCTTACCTCGTGGCCTTTGGGCTGGTTTGAGCGGAAGCCCAACGAGTTCGCGAAGGCTGCTGGCACCCTAAAGGGCGAGGGCGAAGTACAGACTGGCTAGCGCTGAATGGCGTCGCTTGGAAGGAGGCTGCAAAATGGACGGATGGGCCTAATCTTATTTGTTCGACACAACGCAGATGCAACTATTGGGAATGGCCTTATCCTAAACACATACTATGAAATAACTAACGTCCTAAGGTGACCTACGTGTTGCTTGTGGCCTATCTATGGGGTGCAACCTTTAACCTTTAATGATGTTACCTGTGTGGGTTCTCAAAACCGCAAATATATATATATATATATATATATATATATATATATATATATATATATATATATATATATATATCCCCCGAGATATTATATATACAGTGAAACCTTGACTAACGAGTGCACCAACTTACGAGTTTTCCGAGATACGAGCCGTCGCTCGGGCGGTTTATTGCTTTGAGATGCGAGCCGAGATCTGAGTTACGAGCTTACGCCACCCGCCACCAAGTGGGTTCCGGTCACGTGGTTATCTTGCTGTGCAAGCATCTCTGCCGTATATCGCTGCTGCTTTGTTTTCGCATTTTGGTTATTTTGGAGCTGACGGCACCCGCCACCAGGTGGGTTCCGGTCACGTGGTTATCTTGCTGTGCAAGCATCTCTGCCGTATATTGCTGCTGCTTTGTTTTCGCATTTTGGTTATTTTGGAGCTTACGCCACCCGCCACCAGGTGGGTTCAGGTCACGTGGTTATCTTGCCGTGCAAGCATCTCTGCCGTTTATAGCTGCTGCTTTGTTTTCGCATTTTGGTTATTTTGGAAAATTTCTTAGTTTTAACCATGGGTCCTAAGAAATTGAGTGCCAAGGGCAGTACCGAGAAGAAGAAGAGGATGATGTGCTTGGATATAAAACACGCAATCGTTGAAAAACATGAGCGAGGTGTGCGTGTTGTCGACTTGGTGAGGCAGTACGATCGTAGTACTTCTACGATATGTACGATTTTGAAGCAGAAGGAGTCGATAAAGGCTATAACGCCAGCCAAGGGCGTTACGATTATTTCAAAGCTCCGGACCTCTATCCATGAAGAGATGGAGAAGTTGTTGTTTGTGTGGTTGACGGAGAAGCAGCTCGCAGGAGATACCGTGACCGAGAACATCATGTGTGAGAAGGCCCGAGACATTTACGGGGATTTGGTGCAGCAGGCGGCGGGAACATCAACGGACAAGGCATCGGAAGTCATTCAAAGCCAGTCGGGGATGGTTTGATAATTTTAAGAAGAGGACCGGCATTCACTCCGTCGTCAGGCATGGTGAGGCAGCAAGCTCGGATGTGAAGGTAGCTGAAGATTTTATTATAACTTTTGCCGAACTGATAGAAGCCGAACGATACATCCCCCAGCAAATCTTCAACTGTGACGAGACAGGGCTCTTCTGGAAAAAGATGCCGAGGACCACGTATATAACGGCAGAGGAGAAGAGCATGCCAGGCCACAACTTGTTCAGAGTGCCGGCGATAGCTCGCCTTCTCTTTGTGGAAAACACGGTGAGATCCTTAACATCCAACAACTAATGGGACGCAAACGGGGCGCCCAGTTTGGCGGTACACACATTGATGAATCACCCTGCCTGTGATTCACCCATGACAGGTTATAGCTGGGTCGGGATTCAAACCCAGGCTGGACAGTTTAGAGTCAAGTGTGCGTACCTCCAGTCCAGGCCATCCTGCCAACTTGTATGCTGCATACAGGTGAAATATAAAGCGCGAGATATTTTTATATATACTGTATATTAAAAAAAAGAATTGGTGTGGTTTTTGGCGGGCTGGAACGGATTAATAGCATTTCAATGCATTTTAATGGGGAAATTTAATTTGAGAAACGAGCAAATTGAGTTACGAGCTCGGTCACAGAACGAATTAAACTCGTAAGTCAAGGTTTCACTGTATATGGGACAAAAACATACATACACACACAGTCACATGAAAAAGTAAGTACACCCCATGTAAAATTTTGACTTTTTCAACATATTACAACAAACAGCTATTTGATCTTCATTTTAACAATATTGATAGATAAAGGTGATATAATATAACAAATATATTTGTTTGTTGTGAAATAAATGTTAGCTCTTTCACGAGCCTCGATTCAGTATACAAAAAAAAAAAAAAAAAAAAAAAATCATGAAACATTTACATTTTGTAGTCCATTGTATAATTTAAATAAACATAAATGCAAATTTCGCATGTGGAAAAAGTAAGTACACCCCATGAAATGTTTTTAAAATCTTTTTAACATATGTGGACATATCAATATTTGATCTTCATTTCAACAATATCTATAGATAAAGGTGATCTAATTGAACCAAAAACAATGAATAATTGACTTTGCAATAATTTATTCAACAAAAAATTAACAGAGATGCCATTTCCTTCTGTGGAAAAAGTAAGTACACCCTTCGCTCTAATACGTGGTATTGCCCCCTTTGGCAGAAACAACCTCAAGTAGGCATTTCTTATAACTGTCTACCAGTCTCTGACATCGACTGGGAGAAATTTATGCCCACTCCTCCATGCAGAATTCTTTCAGCTGTGCGATGTTTGAGGGGTTTCTTGCATGCACAGCTCGTTTCAAATCCCCCCACAACATCTCGATGGGATTTAGTTCCGGGCTTTAACTTGGCCATTCCAGAACCCTCCATTTCTTTCTTTTCAGTTATTCCTTGGTGGATTTACTGGTATGTTTAGGGTCATTGTCATGTTGCAAGGTCGACCTTCGGTTGAGCTTCAACTTCCCGACAGATGGCCTCACATTATCCCCAAGCACCCTCTGGTACAATGAAGAATTCATCGTGGATTCTATGATGGTGAGCTGCCCAGGCCCTGATGCAGCAAAGCTGCCCCAAACCATAATATTTCCACCACCATGCTTTACAGTTGGTATCAGGTTCTTGTGGTCAAATGCTGTCTTTAGTTTTCGCCAAACATGTCTTCCAGTACTGTGGCCAAATAGCTCTACCTTTGACTCATCTGTCCAGAGCACATTGTTCCAGAAGTGCTGGTCTTTGCCGAAGTGTTCATTGGCAAACTTTAGTCTTGCCCTGATGTTCTTTCTGGACAGCAAAGGTTTCCTCCTGGCACACCTCCCATGTAGATCAAATTTGTGCAGCCTCTTTATCATGGTAGACTCATGCACTTTGACATCAACAGTGGCAAGAGCTACCTGAAGGTCCCGTGATGACATTCTGGGGTTCTTGGAGACTTCTTTCAGCATCTTGTGGTCTGCTCTGGAGCTGAACTTGCTGGGGCGGCCTGGCTTGAACAAGTATATTTCACCTTACAGGCAGTTTTTTGGAGTCTTCTCCACTTGTAGATGATCTTCCGGACAGTCGAATGATTGATTTCAAATTGTTTGGAGATCTTTTAAAATCTCTTCCCAGACTCGTAGGCATCTATAACCTTCTTTCTGAAGGCCTCAGAGAGCTCTTTTGATCTAGGCATGGTGACGCCACACACTTCAACAACAAAGAGCAAACCAAACTAAATGTCTGAGGTTTAAAGAAGACAGGTTCCTCCAAGATCCTCTCTGACGATGTTCTAATCATTTGCACCTGAGCTGGTGCACCTGATTCTAATTTTAAGTATTTGAAGTCGTGATAAATGTAGGGGTGTACTTACTTTTTCCACATGCGAAACTTGCATTTTTGTTTATTTAAATTATACAATGGACTACAAAATGTAAATGTTTCATGATATTTGTTATATTATATCACCTTTATCTATCAATATTGTTGAAATGAAGATCAAATAGCTGTATGTTGAAATATGTTGAAAAAGTGAAAATTTTAAATGGGGTGTACTTACTTTTTCACGTGACTGTATATATTGTTACGGACCGCGGATAAGGTGTTGATTTGCCGAGCGGATGGCGGCCGCGGCCCGAACTATTAACAATGACTAAGACCCGATTCCTTAAACGTGGGCCAAATCGTGCCACAGATATTCAATGGGGAAAAGACAAAGGCGACACGGATGTGAAGAAGAGGAAGACAGAAGTAGGAAATACGAATATAATTTATTTGCTATTTACAATCAAAAGAAACCAAGGAGAAGGAAGGATAATAAAATAAAGACAGAAGGAATCAAGGAGACACAGTGCAATGCTAGCTTACCTACAGTCTTAATTAACCCAGGACAGAACAAACAAAAGACGGACTCACACGAATGGGGAATGGAGGCAGGAGTGAACGGAAGGAGGATTAGCTTGGCGGGAGACGAAGGTTCAGCGGGGATCGGTCAGGCTGGAAGCGGACAGCCGCCGTCAATACTCGCGATTGGGGAGATCTCGCGAGATCACGCCGAGGTCACGTCTTTTCGATGCTGTTCCATGCGCTCACGCTTTCGAAGCCAAGTGATCTTTCTCAATTGTGTTTTTGTCGAGACTGTATCTATCTTTCGGTGTATGTACATATAGCGTATCTTTTGGAAAATTTTCGGTGCTAATTTTTCGTACATGTATACACAATCGGTTAATGCGTATCGAGTATTCTGCGGCCTAGTACTCGTAGGCTTCGGCTACCGTACCGTCTCCGACCTTGTGGTTTTGTTTTTCTCTCAGCGATTCGTCGAATGCGCTGCAATTATTTTCGGTCTCTGTTTCGTCCCAGTCGTTCACCCCATACCTCCTTGTTTAATATCTCTACTCAAAAAAAAAAAAACCCAAAAAAATTTCCTTCCCAGGTCTTATTCGTTTATTTGTTGTTCTTATTTGTTCGTTCGTTCTTAGTTCGCGATCACGCAATCACGTGGTTAGAAATGTATAATCTCTCCCCTGAACAACTATTTTCTCTCATATATTATAACACCCTTTTCTTCTTTTCCTACAAAAGGATGCTTTCGTCTTGCTCACCAAATCTATTCATTCCAAAATATATATATAATACCATCTCTTGCAGTTCCTCCTTTCTACATTCCCTAAACTATCCAGAACTCCACCCCTCCTCCAGTGTCCTCAAACGTATTTTTGACTCGAAGGTCTCAAACTCATTTTGCAAAAAATGTTCGTTTCCCATGAATCGTACACTTTTCAAAATCCAATCTCACCCCTCCCCTCCAAATCCTCCCCATCACCCATCCCTTTCAAATCTCCCCCCTTGCCCCTTCCCTCCCCTCCCTCCTAAACTCCCCCCACACCCCTCCCCTCTGAGACTCTCCCTCGCTCCTCCCCTCCTAGACTCCCCTCTCACCCCTCCTCCTCAAAGCATCCTCCCTGCTTCTTCCCCCTTCCAACTTTCACCTTCATCTCCCCCAACCTTCTGCCTCGCTCTTCCCCCTCCTCAAATAACACCTCACTGTGCCTCACCCAATCTCCATCAAACCTTTTGTCCGCCCCATTCTTCCCTTTCTCCAAGCTATTCTGAAATCTCTGCAATCTCTGACACACCTTCAACAGCTCTCCATACCTCTTCCTCCTCTTCCACATCTAACCCTACCCCCCCCCCCCCCCCACCCTGTTCTGGACCCGATGCTCCCCCTTCCTCTTCATTAACGGTATGGACCTCAAACATCCGGGGCCTTCGCTCAAACTTGACTGACCTCTCCATACAGGTTGCTTCTGACAAACCAGATGTGATCTGCTTAACAGAAACTTTCCTCCTTCATGATGTCTCTGATGCCTTGGTATCTCTCCCAGGTTACTCCCTCCTCCGGTATGATAGACCTGAGCCTCGTCCTGGAGGTGGGGTTGCTATCTTTATAAAAAACTCTCTTCCTCACTCGCCCTCCACTGCCCTCTCTCCACCTCACCCCCAGGAATACCTTTGGCTACGGCTTTCCCTTCGCTCCCACCTTTTGTTCATATGTGTGTTGTACCGTCCACCAAACAGCGATGACTCCATCTACATCTCGATGTCTGATAATATGGACCAACTTCTATCTACCCATCCCAACTCTCTCTTCCTCATATGTGGTGATTTCAATTGTCACCATGCCAGTTGGCTGGGTGTGGGTACCTCTCTCACCAGCCATGGCTCTTCAGCAAAGGACTTCTGCGACTCACTGGGACTGACACAATCTGTCAATTTCCCGACCCGGATCTCAGTCAACGGAGCATCTTCTCTTCTGGATTTGGTTATGACAAACTTCCCTGAAAATGTCTGCTGCTCTTCTTCTGCTCCAATCGGCTCATCTGATCATGTGCTTGTCAAAGTGGACATCTCTCTGACCATTCTCAGAGAGCCTCCTCAGCGTCGACGAGTCTGGCATTTCACTCAGGCCAACTGGCACGGTCTTCAAGCAGCCATCAATCATCTGGACTGGTCTCCCATCTCTACCGCCTCTGACATCAACTCATCCTGGGAATTCTTTCAAAGTAAATTGCTGTCTCTCATGCACAGATTTATCCCATCTCGTCTTCAGTTGTCATACCCTTCCTCACCATCTTGTGGTGAGGCTGTTGCCCTGAAACAACTTGCTTTCGTCTCCTGGAAAGCAAATCCAACGGAAGGAAATCTCATTTCCTTTCACAAAGCCCGAAACAAGTGTGTGTCCACCCTCAGGAGAGCCAGGAAACAATATCTCACCGTTCTCAAGACCGAACTCTCTTATCTGTCTCCCTCTTCCAAATCCTGGTGGCGTCTGGTCAAATCTGTTTCTGGTGTTTGTTCCCCCTCCATCCCCTCCCTCACCTCAAACGGCTTAACGGCTGACTCCGCACGTGAAAAAGCTGAATGCCTCAACTCTGTGTTTGCCTCTAAATCTTGTGTCCCAAACCCATCCCTCTCTGTACCCACCGTACCCAGTCGTACCCAGCTGCTCCTGGACTCTGTGTCCTTTCCTCCTGACAAGGTGGAAAAGTTTCTGTCAACCCTCGACTCTGATTCTGCAACTGGTCCTGACGGCATCAGCCCACGGGTCCTAAAATCATGTTCTTCCGCTCTTTCACTCCCTCTTTCTGTTCTCTTCACCCTCTCTTTTGCTCAAGGTCATCTGCCATCTGCTTGGAAATCAGCCAACATCACCGCTTTGCACAAAAAAGGTGCAAAAACAGATCCCAGCAACTACAGACCAATCAGCCTTCTCCCAATTATCAGCAAAGTCATGGAATCCATCATTGCTTCAGATATGAAATCTTTCCTCTTCTCCAATGGCTTGATCTCTGATCATCAATTTGGTTTCAGACCTGGTCACTCTACTCTGGACATGCTGCTTCTGCTTTCTCAACAATGGATGGAGGTCCTCAGCACCAAACAGGAAATTCGAGCTGTCTCCCTTGACATTTCACGTGCCTTCGATACGGTCTGACACCCTGCTCTGCTCACCAAATCTCCTCCTTTGGTATCCATGGAAATCTCCACGCATGGCTGGCGGACTTCCTCTCTGGTCGTAGTCAACGTGTGGCCCTGAATGGGTTTCTCTCATCTCCTCTTCCTGTTCAGGCTGGAGTTCCCCAAGGTAGTGTTCTGGGCCCTGTGCTTTTTCTGGTCTTCATCAATGATCTCTCTGACTCTCTTGAAAATCCTCTCTATCTCTTTGCTGACGACTCTACTCTCTGTCGCTCCATTCCTCATCCCTCAGATCGGCAGTCTGCAGCCTCCTCACTCTCTGCAGACCTGGACAAAATCACAGACTGGGCAAACAAATGGAACATGTCTTTCAATCCTGATAAATCTCACACTCTTACGATGTCTCTCCGAAAAGACCGACTGGAAAACCCTCCCATCCACTTTCTGAATAATCCTCTCCAAGAAGTTCTGTCACTCAAGCTTTTGGGTCTCACTATTTGCCATGGTCTTTCCTGGGAAAACCACATTTCAAATCTGGCCTCCAAAGCCAGTCGCCGACTGGGCATCCTCCGTCGTGCGAAGTCCTTCCTTTGCACACCTGAGCTCCTCACCACATACAAGGCTTTCATCCGCAGCTCTATGGAATATTGCTCTCCCCTCTGGTCTGGTGCTCCTGTCTCACACCTAGCCCGTCTTCACGCTGTTGAAACCAAAGCGTTCTGAATCATTGGAATCTCCCGCGATGAAGCTAACTCCAAGGGCCTTTCACTCACTCACCGCAGGCAGGTTGGTGGTCTTTCCGTCTTCTACCGACTCCTCTCTGGCCTTGCCCCCCCAGCCCTCTCTGGGCTCTGTCCCCCAAATATTCCTACAGGTCGCACAAGATCTGCCTGCAACCCTGTTATGGTTAAACTGCCAAAATCAAGACTTTCTGCTCACCTTCACTCCTTCATTCCTCTTTTCTCCCGCCTCTGGAACAAACTCCCTCACTCTCTTCAATCCCACTCCACCCTCCAGGTCTTTAAAACAGCTGTTCACCACCATCTCTTATCCTCCCCCATCCAAAACCTTGATCTTTTCTACCCCCGCTAATTTCGGTCCCCTTGTGTTTTATACCTCTCCCCCCCCCCCCCTCCCCCTCCCACGCCTCCTGCCCCCAAGCCCTCTCCCTCCCACACTTCTCCCTGCTCTCAAATGGTGTGGTTGTGTGCTTCCCCTTCTCTCCCCATCTTGTCTTCCGTTCCCTCTTTTTGTATATTTTGTTTGTCTGGTTGATTTGTTTGTGAAATAAATGTTAGGGTTAGCTCTTTCACGAGCCTCGATTCAGTATACAAAAAATAAAATAAAAAATAAAAAATACTGGAGCTGGGATCGCCAAACCACCGCGGTTCCAAACTGCATGGCGAAGCTCCTCCGGTGCACCGTGCGCACTTCGCACTTCGCACTTGTTCCTGCGCACTTGTTCTTGCGCACTTCGCACTTCGCACTTGTTCCTATCTCTGACTCAACTTTTCTTGGAAGCTTGGTGCACTTCTGTCAAAGGCTTCCGCGCGCGCTTTTTATAACGCCGCCGGCGATCAAGCCGCCGGCCTCTAGAACACGCCCATCGGTGAGCTCACCTCGGCCCTGATTGGTCGGCACGGGCCCTCTGGCTCCACCCTTGATGACAATGGGCGGGCACGCCCAGGATTCGGCGGCTCCTCCCCCTTCTTCTCCAAGCCTACCTCGTGGCTAATGGAGTCGCGGTGAAAACCGCCCAGCAGCTGCAGCGAATGCAGTTGGCAGGAAAGGCTTTGGGAATGGGAATGAAAGGGGATCTACCTTATTTCACTTGGTGCAATGGAGAATGTCCACGAGTGGGAACGGAGCCTTAACCTAATACACAGAATAGGAAATAACTGTCAACAAGGGGGAAATCTATGATTGGCTAACGTGATTGTTTATGACCTAATTACGGGACGCACTTTGACCTTTATACACAACTGGAGGAAGGAGGGTCCACAATAAAACAATAAAAAAAACACAATCCTCATATCCACAACACTGCACCCTCCTCCTCTTAGGCACGTCCCGGGCCTCTTACCTTTACTTTTAGTGTGGCACGGAGGTGTAGTTCCCTCTACATTTAACCTGACCCTGAGTGTGACAGTTTTAAAACATAAATAAATATGTCCCGCTGCTCCATTGCACCCTGCCTAACAGATTCACGCCCACAACTAACCGAATTGCGGAATGGTCTTCAAACTAAAACACTTACGGTGGGGGCGCATTATTTACAACGACGCTATTTTATTTACAAAACGCAACCCAGGACCTGTGATTGTTCTTTTGGGGGGGAGACAGTCTGCTCTGCATCGACGCACCACGATGCACCCAACAACGCACCAATACACCATCAAGCACCAATCGGTGCACAGTCACCACAGTTCAATAAAAATAAAAACAACAAACCCTGGTGCTGGTCTTCTTCTCCGGCTCCCTCTGCTGGCTATTGTTATCTTCCTGATGTTGTCATCTTCTTTGCTGGCGGCCTATTTGTCATAATAAAAAGCACAAAACGTGTCCATTTTTATTTATTTATGGCCCACAGGGCCGACTAGTGTGGTTCACCTGTGGGGCATAGGTGCCCTGTGACCAAGGTCCGCCAGCAAGATCTCGGGCCTTCATGGCCGGTTCCAGCAGAGGGGCCATGCCCCAACCCATGGGGTCCATAAGTGGTGCTCAGCCACAGACATGTGGTCCATAAGGTGGTGCATCGATGCAGACAGCTGTGGTTGCGAGAGTTTCGGGCGCCCAATGGCGGACTCACGCACGCTCCCCTCGGCGCCCAGTGGCACACAGTCCTCGTGTGGGAGACAAGAGGGGGGGAAAAGACAGATGAGCGAGGGGTAAGGTCACAAGGGTACACATCAAAATTTGCCATCACCAATTCATCATCAATCCTCATAAGGAGGGAGAGATGGAACAACAGCACAATGTCACACCCACGTCATGATGCGTCTCACATTCCAAACATTTGCACAATAAAAATAACAAAACAACCTGGCATGGTGTGGAGGTACGTCATCCCAGGTGAGTGGATGCAGATGGTGGGAGGAGATCTCCATCCTAACTATCCTCTAAATTACATTAACACACTTTACACTACCCGGGGTCTTCCCTACCAATCCATTGGCCAACTTACACTATGGGTTCTAAAAACCAAATTCCCATTGACCAAACTGTGGTGCTTCCTCAATTTGGGGTCTCACTCCCCCGATTCATCTCCCGGTGCTCTTGCACAATTTCAGGACTGGGGAGTGTGGCTCTCCCAGCAGGTCTACCCACCTGCACACCTCCACCACTGTAGTTGCCTCCGAGCTTACCTGCTCCTCACCTAACCTATCTAATTGGGGAAGGCCCCTCCTGGCTCTGTCACCCCTCGGTGCCCTCTGGCACTGGGCTACCCGGGTCCGTCCTCCGGATCCTCGGGCCCCATCCACAACAACGCTACCGGCTCCCAGAGCCCACCTGCGGCCTCACCTGGCCGACATCCTCACAGTGGTGGAGTGCCCAATCAACTACACACACTAACAGGCCACACGCCCAGCCATTTCCACGTCACTAATGCACCCATCCAAACTCCATTCTTCCACACGCACCACAGATGCCAATATCCAACCACAATTTACCTGTACCCTCTACCTAACTCTTACACTACCCTCCCCGGGTATTCGTGATGGGGGTCCATCCTCCTTTCCCCCATCCACACCTTCGCACCATCCACTCCACTCCACAGTTTCCACCATACTCACTCCACGACCATCCATTCCATACTCCATATATTCCACACTCCATGTATTCCACACAACCATTCTCCATACACCTGCAGTTGCACACCTGTGCAATCTCACCTGGTGCCACATGCACCCTCCTTCCTCCCTGGACCATTTGGTCAGCACAACTCACATCACTATCACTCTCACTCATACACTGCTCCATCCACCTGTCCAGTTGCACACCTGTGCAATCACACCTTTTAACCACACACACGGCATCATCTGAACTACCTGTTGCCCTGCTAACTTAGTGCTCCCCGTCTTCCCTTTAAACTAAGCACATACCACGTCATTATCATCCAACTAATCTACCTGCGTCCCCACTACAGGTATCATTGTCACTACCTAACCTTAGCGTTACCTATGGTCAATCTTGGTTCCTACACACTATATCCTAACCCTCCCGGGCTAGTTTTCACTGCCAAACCCCATAAAACTAGTGCTCCTTTGCCCCCGCTGTGAGAGATGGCAGAGTTGCCATCCCACCACATCGGGTATCTCTCACTACCAATTTGGCACATCAAATTTCAGCCAATTAAAAATTTGCCAATCACTGCCAATCATCACTCTGCCAATCCTTTGCCAATCATTAAATTTTGCTTTTTCAATTTCGGGTCCAAAACACTAGCCTCATCACACGTCTACTCACTTGAGCCTCTCGGTGCGCCAATTCATTTCTAAAGCTCGGCTTCGCAAAGCCGAGCAATGAATGCGGGTTGCTTGGTGCCGGCGGTTGGATCCGTCCGGCATTCGGTGCAGGCAAGGTTTACTCGGGCCGAGATCCAACGCACCATCTCGGCACGGAGCCGTCCAATGGCCCGATCTCGCCCTGCCGGAACGCCTCAACAAAAGGGGGTCGCCATGACGACCCTTCCTACCGGGCCGCCCGTTCCGCCTAGCGGAGCACGGACGCGGCCGTTCAGAGCGTGGCCCGGCGTGGATCCCGCACGGCGGTTCTTTTGAAACCGCCGTGGGTCCCCGCGGCACACGCAGCTGCCCGGCACGCACCGAAGGCCCGCTTCGGCTATAAGTCGCTCTAACCGCTAACCCGGTTAGCGTCGATGCTCCACTCGCATGCTCACACCCCGCAGCCCGTTCCTTGCTCATTCATCCAGCCGTTCCCATGCTCCTCGTCATTGCACCTTCTCTTACACACCCAGGTACACCACTCATTCCGCTCACAGACTTGGTCACACACCTGACCACCGCACACCTTTGCACACACTCGTCGTTCGCACACCTCACCAACACACCTCTTCGCGCCCCCTCCTCGGTCACCTCCTCTGTGACAACCACAGGTGTGCTCTCACTTGCACACCCAACCACGTGCCTCACTACCAACTCCAGTGTGCATTCCCATACGCGCTCTACCATTCCAGGTGTGCATCCTTCCATTCCAGGTGTACATCCTCTCTCACCTGCCACAACCAACTCACGCTCCGTGTCACTCTCACTACTTTCACCACCACTCTCGGTCACGCACTCACCCTTACTCTTGACAGCGCACTTTTTCCTCATGCACCCGTCCGTTACACACCTTTCTTGCGCATCCTCTTGCGCACACTCTCCCGTTACACCCTCCGTAACACTCACCACAGGCGTGCATTCTCCCGTTACATCCCCTGTAACCCTCCCCATCCCGCGCTTCCATGTGCCCCCTCGCACACGCGCTACGACCAACTCACTCTCGACAGCACACTCACTCCTCGGCGCGCACTTTTTCCTCACACACCCCAGAGTCGGACATTCTCGCACACCTCCTCTGTCCATACACTCCGTACCTGTCGCATACTTCACCAGCGACCTCTCACGAACACCCGGGTCCAAACCAACCCCCAAGCCGACTGAAGCTTCCCTCACACCATATACATTTCCGCGTATATCGCCACTCACCTCGGCACCTCGTCTCCGCACCTCCTACGCCACCTGCAAACCCTTTATCTGGTTAGCGAGCACACCATCACGATTTGAGCACCGACCTTGTACATAGTCCATTACTTCCTCCTTTATTTCCCTCTTAGTTTCCCTTCGTCTCTTCCTAATTTCACTCACCCCCTCTTCCACTTCCTCTAACTTTTGCTTCACCTCTTTTATTTCCCGGTGCGTCTCCTCAATTTCGTCCTCTAAGGCTACCTTGACCGTTTCTATATGCGTCCTCACCTCCCGGTCCTTTGTCTCCATTGCCTCCGTCACCTCGTCCAACCTCGTTGTCAGTCCCTCACGTACCATCTGACATTCCCTCTTCGTCGCTATCAAGTCATTTTTTAGTTCTTTTTGTGTCGCCTTTAACCCTCCTAGTACCGCAGTGTTCTTTTGTACCTGCTCCACTAATTCCTTTT
Organism: Myxine glutinosa; assembly: GCF_964187855.1. Lineage (NCBI taxonomy): Eukaryota > Metazoa > Chordata > Myxini > Myxiniformes > Myxinidae > Myxine > Myxine glutinosa. Next base: position 328,541,928 of record NC_136261.1, read on the forward strand.
GTCCCACCGTCAGCTGTTCTACTCCCCTCGTCAGACCCTCTATGCCCCCCTGTAACCTAGCCATATTATTCCTCACCTCTTTCTCCATACGCTTCTCACCTTGCTTTACCTCCTCGCGTACCCCCGAGACCTCGCTTACACCTCGTCTGATCTCCTCTCCCATTTCTCCCATCTCTTTAGTAGATGCCGCCCTCATTTGTTCTAACTCATCCCTCTGGCAATCCAATTTAGTTTCTACCCCGATTTTCACCTCCTCTATCTGGTTCCCCATCCGTTTGATTTCCCGGGCGGATTGCTCCCCTACTTCCCGCAATTTGTCGTCCATTGTGTTTTCTAACCCCCTTAACCCATTTTTCACCCCCTCCATCTGATTCTCCTGGGCAGCCATTCTATTTTCCACCCCCGTTAACCCATTCTTCACCTCTTTTATCCCGTTGTCTAACCCCTCAAATTTATTGTCTAACCCCTCAAATATATTGTCTAACCCCTCAAATTTATTGTCTAACCCCTCAAATTTATTTCCCATATTGTTTTCCATTCGCTCACCCTGAGCCCTCGTTTCTTCCAATCGACCGCCCATTGTATCCATCCTCCCATTTATTTTAATGATGTCATTCTTTTGGGCGCCCATTATTTCTTTCGTTTCCCGGGTTTTGTTTTTTACTTCCCTTACTTCCTTCATGAATTGCGCCATGAAGGCTCGCATGTACCCTGGCATCTCGGGCTCGGCTGCTGCGACCACGGGCGCGGCTAAATTTGGTGCCGCTACAACCACGTGCGCGAGGGCGCCATTTTGCACACCTGATACCTCCTCAACCACTTCACCATTGTTCTCCTCCTCCATTTCCTCCCTGTGGTCCTGGGTTACCCCTAACCCCTCTTCTAATTCCCCCACCGGCATCCGATCACCTTGACCAGCCATGGCACGATTTCCAAATTTAAGATGTTAAATAAAACAAAATTTTGGGCCACCCGTAATTTTGAGCACGCTATTCGCGCTTCAGGTCCGTATCTCACCCCCAGACACCAATTGTTACGGACCGCGGATAAGGTGTTGATTTGCCGAGCGGATGGCGGCCGCGGCCCGAACTATTAACAATGACTAAGACCCGATTCCTTAAACGTGGGCCAAATCGTGCCACAGATATTCAATGGGGAAAAGACAAAGGCGACACGGATGTGAAGAAGAGGAAGACAGAAGTAGGGAATACGAATATAATTTATTTGCTATTTACAATCAAAAGAAACCAAGGAGAAGGAAGGATAATAAAATAAAGACAGAAGGAATCAAGGAGACACAGTGCAATGCTAGCTTACCTACAGTCTTAATTAACCCAGGACAGAACAAACAAAAGACGGACTCACACGAATGGGGAATGGAGGCAGGAGTGAACGGAAGGAGGAATAGCTTGGCGGGAGAGGAAGGTTCAGCGGGGATCGGTCGGGCTGGAAGCGGACAGCCGCCGTCAATACTGGAGCTGGGATCGCCAAACCACCGCGGTTCCAAACTGCACGGCGAAGCTCCTCCGGTGCACCGTGCGCACTTCGCACTTCGCACTTGTTCCTGCGCACTTGTTCTTGCGCACTTCGCACTTCGCACTTGTTCCTATCTCTGACTCAACTTTTCTTGGAACCTTGGTGCATTTCTGTCAAAGGCTTCCGCGCGCGCTTTTTATAACGCCGCCGGCGATCAAGCCGCCGGCCTCTAGAACACGCACATCGGTGAGCTCACCTCGGCCCTGATTGGTCGGCACGGGCCCTCTGGCTCCACCCTTGATGACGATGGGCGGGCACGCCCAGGATTCGGCGGCTCCTCCCCCTTCTTCTCCAAGCCAACATCGTGGCTAATGGAGTCGCGGTGAAAACCGCCCAGCAGCTGCAGCGAATGCAGTTGGCAGGAAAGGCTTTGGGAATGGGAATGAAAGGGGATCTGCCTTATTTCACTTGGTGCAATGGAGAATGTCCACTGGTGGGAACGGAGCCTTAACCTAATACACAGAAGAAGGAAATAACTGTCAACAAGGGGGAAATCTATGATTGGCTAAGTGATTGTTTATGACCTAATTACGGGACGCACTTTGACCTTTATACACAACTGGAGGAAGGAGGGTCCACAATAAAACAATAAAAAAAACACAATCCTCATATCCACAACAATATATATATACAGACTTGGCATTTAATGTGGAATATATTTTTTTTCTTGACTTGGGTTTACTTTCTTAACTCAGTATATCAATCTAGTGAGTTTCTTTTACACGTTGGTGATTTATTTGTTAAAAGAACCATGTCACTGATTGTCTGTCGCAGCAAGAAGTCAACAACAGGATTATCTCACAGGTGGCGTGGCAAAATGTACGGACAGGTGCATTTGATGATTGGCTTCACAGTCGGGTATACAAGGGTTGTTGCGTTCTGTATTAGTGGAAAACAACTGCTGCACGTCTTCAAAAGTTATTGCCGCTTCCTCTGGAGATGGTCCGTCAACTCGACAATGCTGTTTGTCATGGAGTGGTGGCTTTACGAAATTACGGCATGAAACAGCGTGCTATTGCTCGGCAGTATGGCATCACTCAAGGTCAGGTGTCAAAGATCCTGAAACGCAATGCTCAGAGGGGCGTCCCTACTCCAATACCGAGGCCAGGACGTCCCCGCAGAACCACAAGGAGGGATGATCGCCAGCTGCACCGGTTAGTCCGCAATGGCCGTACCAAGTCAGCTAATCGGCTTAGGGCTGAGTGGCAGCAACTGACAAATGTGCCTGTATCCAGAAGGGTAGTCAACCAACGACTGGTTCAAGCAGGCTATCGTGCCAGGCGTCCCCTGAGAAAGCCACGCCTGACCAGAAAACACCGCCAGCGCCGATTGCAGTGGGCCAGAGAGCACCGTCAATGGCAGCCAGGACACTGGAATGACGTGATCTTCAGTGACGAGTCTAGATTTCTGGTCTATCGTCAAGATGGTCGCGTCCGAGTGTGCAGACAAGTGCATGAAGCCTACAACAAAGATTGTATAGTGCCAAGAGTCCAAGCTGGAGGTGGTGGGGTGAACGTTTGGGCTGCTTTTCATGCAGGGGGCAAAACTGACCTGGTTGTTCTGAATGGAAACCTGAACCAGTTCAAGCACAGGGCCATTCTGGAAGAAACATTGCTTCCATTTGCTCGTGCAGCCTTTCGAGGAAACTTTGTCTTCCAAGATGACTATGCACGGCCTCATCGTGCTCGCATGATCCAACACTTTCTTGCTGACCGTGGTGTAGAGCATATGGAGTGGCCTGCCATGTCCCCAGATAGGAATCCGATAGAGAACTTGTGGGCAGAATTAACGTGTCAAATCGACCACTTGGACCAGCAGCCGACCTCTGTGCGTGAATTGCAGCAGGCTATTGTCACTGCATGGCAAGCGATTCCTGTCCAAACCTTGGTAAATCTCGTGAATAGCATGCCTCAACGTGTACGTGCTCTCCTGAATGCTCGTGGGGGTTACACGAAGTACTGAACTGTAATTTTACTGTCCGTAATCCCAGTCGTAATTTAACTTTTGTTTTTGTTATAAATTTTTTTTGGCTAATGTGCAAAATAAAGATATACTTCTGGAAAACGTACAGAAGTTTAACACAGTACTGTCCATGAATTGAGTTCGATATCAGTTTACATCACTTTCAAGGATCAATTTATTTGTTTCGAAATGTCAAATGTGGTTTTTGTTTCTTTTAAAGGTCACATTAACAAAATCTAGAATAATTTCAACATAATTCCAATGAACTTTGGTTCTAAGACATCTTGAAAAGTAAGTTCACCCCCACAAAAAACATATTCTATATTAAATGCCAAGTCTGTATGTGTATATATATATATATATATATATATATATATATATATATATATATATATATATATATATATACACAAAGAATTAAGTTAAGCACCCCTACACAAAGAATTAAGTTAAGCACCCCCTAATCCTGTCCTGAACCTGAACCCCCTCGAGCACGTTTGGGACATGTTGGGACGTCAAATTGCGAAGATGGTCCCTCCAATAGCCAATCTGGATGAATTGGAACGTGCATTACATCGGGAATGGAACAACCTGCCACAGCAACGCATACGACGGCTTACAGGGTCTATGAGACGTAGGGTTGAGTCAGTGATCCGATCACGTGGGTCCTACACACGTTATTGACGCAAAGATCGCTAGAGGTCTTCTCAGAACAATGACTGTACGTTAGAAAACATAAACGTCATCCACACTGTCCGTGATGGACCTATAGCTCCATACTTAAATTGAGGTGAAAATATGCCTAAAATTCCCATAAAATTTCACCTTAAATTATTCAGAATAAAATATTGAAAACGGCATGATTGTTATGTTTTTATGTGACCATAATATCACTTCTCCAGAAAATATAGCAATATCATGGGTATATTACACTGTTTTGAGGACAACAAACTTGTAATGTGCGAGGTTGTAAAAAAACGGGGGGGGGGTGCTTAACTTAATTCTTTGTGTATATATATATATATATATATATATATATATATATATATATCCATATATATATGAGAAAAAGTTTGTGAACCCTTTAGGATTTTCTGTATTTCTGCATAAATTTTACCTAAAATGCTATCGGATCTTCATCTAAGTCCTAATAATAAATAACAGAGCCTGATTAAGCAAATAGTACACAATAAAAAAAATCTACTTTTTCATGTTTTTTATGGAGCAAAAGGATCCAACATTCAATTTTTGTCAGAAAAAGTATGTGAACCTTTTCATTCAGTAAGTGGTGGTACCCGCTTGAGCAGCATATATATATAAATCAAAAAATCAAAATCAAGATAAATCAAAATGTCTGGAAATAATATATATATAGCACCTTTATATATATATATAGTAGGATATATATATCCTACTATAATTCACCAAATGTCTGTCCATTCCCAGGTACTGCAAAAACGGCTGAACCGATCGCAACGTAATTTTGGGTGGGTAATCCTGGGACCCCCCGGAGTAAAATAGGTTATAATGTTTTTCCAATTTTTTTTTCCATTTTCCAATTTTCCAGTTTTTCCAGACACGATGGAATAATATTTATGGATATGAACAGTGACGTGGCTTTTATTGAAATTCTACAAATACTGTTTAGATTTTGATAATTTGCGTGTGATATGATTTAACGGATGTTTCTATAAATCGTTTAAAATTTAAAAAGCCTTCACTTTCTGATATTTTGCCTTTTCATTTGGGCCTCCCAATTGAAGCCCTGCCCATAGGGCGGGTGCCGTTGCTAGTCATACTATAATTCACCAAATGTCTGTCTGTCTGTCTGTTCCCAGGTACTGCAAAAACGGCTGAACCGATCGCAACGAAATTTTGGGTGGGTAATCCTGGGACCCCCTGGAGTAAAATAGACTATATTGTTTTTCCAATTAGGAAATTTTTTCCAATTTTTGCAAATTTTCCAGTTTTTCCAAACATGGTGGAATAATATTTACCGATATGAACAGTGATGTGGCTTTCATTGAAATTCTACAAATACTGTTTAGATTTTGATGATTCCCGTGTGATATGATTTAACGGATGTTTATATAAATCGTTTAAAATAAAAAAAGCCTTCAATTTCTGATATTTTGCCTTTTGTAGGGCGGGTACCGTTGCTAGTATATATAATATAAGGAATGTATGGAGAGCAGCATATAAGGAATGTATGGAGAGCAGCATATAAGGAATGTATGGAGACAAAAGGTCTGAAGGTGAATATCGGTAAAACGAAGGTGATGGCAAGTGGTAAAGCATGTGGTGAGGTGGAAAGAACTGGGAAGTGGCCATGTGCTGTGTGCAGGAAGGGTGTCGGAGTGAACTTCATTCAATGTACAATGTGCGCTGAGTGGGTTCATCAAAAATGTGGTGGTCTGAGAGGGTCATTAACCAGTGTGGCAGCCACATTCAGGTGTAAGGTGTGCACAGAGGGAGCTGCAGATGGAGGAAATGTTGAGTTGGATCTTGGAGACAGCGTGAAGCTGGAAGATGTGAAAACATTTTGCTACCTAGGAGACATTAACCAGTGTGGTTGGACATGTGGAAAAGGTGGATCAGACTCAGCAACGGTTGCTAGAGTGAGATGTGCATGGAAGAAGTTTCGGGAACTGAGTGGCGTGCTGACGAGGAGGGGAGTGTCGTTGAAGCTGAAGGGAAAGGTGTATGCTGCATGTGTGAGAAGTGTTGTGATTTATGGGAGCGAGACATGGGTAATGAATGTAGAGCAGCAACGAAGGCTGGAAAGGGTGGAAATGCGAATGGTTCGGTGGATGTGTGGAGGTATCGTTGAGAGAGAGGACGACAAATGATGAATTGCGAAAGATGATTGGAATAGAGCCTGTGATGGATGCTGTGAAGAGAAACAGGTTGAGATGGTTTGGTCATGTGTTGAGGAAGGATGAAAGTGACTGGTTGAGAAGAGTGATGGAAATGAATGTAGAAGGAAGTTGAGGATGGGGAAGACCGAGAAAGACTTAGCTGAAGGTGGTGGAAGAAGAAGAAGTACATTTTCAACATCAGATAACAAAATCGTAAAAACCTTACATGTGCCAGATGGCAGGGTGAAGAAGAGAGAAAACAAAGGGAGTTCTAGTGGTTTATGACCTTGCAAGGTTTGAGATCCGGCTGTTTGCCTTGGAACAGGGCTCCCACGGGTTTGTCGCAACAAATGCTCGAGTGAATCTTTGAGATAACGCGAAGTCCAGCAGAATTAATTGTTTTCTCAGCAGGCAGTTCTGCACGAATCAAGATGGGTGAGAAATCAAAGAGCATTTGAATGCAAATCAAGAGGTCACCCTGGTTCGAATACCATGTGTCTGGAAAGAGCCCCTTACCAAATTGACTATAGAAGTTATACATTACCCGTTACATTATTTTAAAAGATCCCTACAAATTACGATTACAAAGGGATTTATAGCAAGTTTAACGAATGGTAATACGAGTAACTATTATGCAAATGAATATCAAAAGGATTAGCTTGAGTTAATATGGGCGAGGCCGACATATATATATATATATATATATATATATATATATATATATATATATATATATATATATATATATATATATATATATATATATATATATATATATATAATATATATACACCATAAAGTTCCAGGACTGATGTTTTTTTCTTGACAGTGTTACGGATTCGTCACTTCCGTTGTTGTGGTTTTCATCCACTCTAAACATTTTTGATTCCATGTACTATTATTGTTGTCGTTTAAGGAAAATAGATATTACTATTTTCAAAAGGTAAAAAATTAATGTTTTAAATGAAACCGGAACCGAACGACGAGGAGGAGGGGGAAGAGGAAAAAAAGAAGGCGGAGCGAGTGAGTTCGACAAGAAAGCCGAGCTGCTTCGAGTTCTGGAGCAAACGTTGACGAACGGAGGTCACTAGTGAACTTCGGGTTTCCCGGGAAAGGGATTCTTGCGACAGATCAACCTGCGTGTCAGGGTTTTGGCGGTGGATTCCGAGGAGAATCATCGTCGCGCCGTTATGCCTCGAGAATGGGCCGTCGGCCATTTTGACTCGCGCGCTTTGCGCATCACGCAAGGTCTTTGTGTCGCTTCAACCATTTTCATCGCATTCAGACGTTTATCTGGTGTGTGTGTGTGCAACGTGGATTTTGAAGGTAAATCTGCGGTTCGCCGATTTGGAGCCGTGAAACGTCCATACCCGAGGGTGTGATTTCCCAGTCGCCTGGAGGGTGCCTTTGGATTTCCCAGTCGCCTTGAGGGCGCCTTTGCGCAGCTTTGGCCGCGTGACTGTGACTGTCATCCGAACGGGATTCTGGTCGATTAAACATCGTTCTGACGATCGCTGGAGCGGATCGACTTTGGCTTGAAGCCGGGATCGACTTTGGCTTGAAACCGGAATCAACTTTGGTTTGAAGCCGGGAAAGAGACATTGGGAATGTTCTTGTTTCACTCACTTGGAGTACAGTGAGTTATATATTACGAAACTGATGGTACCATCATAGGATATATATTGATTGTACTTTTGATTACTGTTATTCTTGTGTGATCTTAATACAATATTTGTTTGTTGGTAACAATTGGTGTGGCTTCACCATTGATCTTTGACATACAGAATAACACATTTTTCTGCTGTGACTCCTCTCGGGGCTCGGAGGTACACCGTGACCAGGGGGTTTGGGGAGGAGCACGTAACAGAAATGTGGCAGTACTGGCTTGCCTTTTGTAATTTGATGTGCATCGTAATCTTCCTGTCATTACTGTGTTAGCTGTTGTATCGATCGGTTGTGTTTTGTAGCTGCACTGGAGTTTTGTTAAAATGATGTGATGCAATCGTGGTCTGAAGATGAACGGCAAATTTATGGAAAAAAGAACCATCTCCAAATTTTTGGTAAAACTAAAGAAAATGGCACGAACATTTTCGACGAGTTGAAGCTGGTGTACGGGGAAGATGCAATGTCAAGATCACGCGTGTTTGAGTGGGCCAAGAGGTTTGTGGAAGGGAGAATTGACTTGAATGATGACGCATGGCCCATCGATTGCCAAAACGGAGGAAAATGATGAAAAAGTGAGAATGTTGGTCCAATCTGACCGAGTCTGAAACTCCAATGAAAGGAACACATTTTGCATGTATAGTTGTGTCATACAAGTGTAAGCCAGCATCAGGAGGTAAATACCTCTGTGCTCGATAAAGACAACCAAATCGCTTCTCAGCATTCTCAGCAATACCAGAAATGTATTTATCTCAACTAAGGTTAGGGGAGATGGTAAGACCAATAAGATGAAGCTTACATGATTCTGGTAAGGTTGAAGACCCAATACACATAGGAGGGAAAGACCTGTTCCCCAGGAGGGAGTCATCAGCATGCATGGCTCGCTGAGACAGAAGATTATCGGGACAATCATTGATATACACAAGGAACACAGTGAGTCATATGGAAGATTTGATCATTGGACTGATTTAAGGAGACAAGGTTGTTGGGCCCCTTTGGATGATGATATTGAGATCACAACTGATGGAGGCAACAGTTGAGAAGTGATTGGTAGCTCGGGACTGGGAGGAGGTGTACTGGAATTTATAACTTATAGAGGAGTGGAGGGTGGAGTCGTCAGCAAAGGAATGGACAGAGTTGTTAGTAGCTGTGAGAATGTCATTGATGGAAAAGAAAAAAGTGGCTGAATACCATACATTGGGTGCTTTGCTTGGAGCTTTTTGTGACAGACTCTGTCAAACGCCTTTCTTATGTCCAGTGCAACTAGTTGGCTTTCTCCAAAGTACTCAAGAGCTGAAGAGCATTTGGGGGCAGTAGACCAGATCACCAGCGGACCTGGATGTGCAGAAGCCATATTGGTGGTCGTTGAGGAGAGAGCAGGATTTGAGGTTGGTTAACAGTTATTTATTGATGGGAGACTCCATAACTTTGGAGATATTGAAGATGAAGGCGATTAGACAGCAATTGGAGTCATCAGACATGTCGCCCTTCTTCAGGACACGGTGTGCGTCTTTGTTAATATATAAATATTTTAGGCTAATTCACAAAGTCAAATATAAAATGGTCATCTGAGGCTAAAAGGACAGACAAATGAACCACCCTGCCTGTGAAACACCGGGATGACCGTTTATAGCTCGGTTTGGATTCGAACGCAGGCTAGACAGCTTCGAGGCGAATGTGCGTACCTCAAGGCGGACAGAAAATCCTTGGAATAAAACAAAAAACATCCGCAATATTGTTTTGTCGACAATGCCACACATTATGATGATAAACTTGATGAAACAAGCTGATCTGTGTTTCCCAAATGTGCAATCCCACATAAATACATATAATGGCTGCCACAGCTGAACCTCCTGCTCTTTCAAACGACACAACTTGATTATGTCCATTCTGCCACTACAATGCTATGCTCACTGCTCAGCAAGGAACATTTCTTATTGCAAATACAGAATTGTTAGGATTGTTCTTTATCTTTCAAGGTGACTTAACATATCGTTATTTATTTACATTTTTATTGCAGCGATAGTCGACATGATGGATTAGCATTGTTTTTAGACACCTTAAACAATCTTTGGATTCAGTGCCACATTGTGTCAAGGCTGTGATAACAGTGTGTGTATGTGTGTATATATGTGTGTGTATGTATGTTTGTGTTGGTGTGTGTTTGTGTAAATGTTAGTGCAGAATCAATATGAACAATATCAATTTCACATCAAATTGTTTGATGAACAAGATGCTTTTCCATTCCACATTATACGAATGCTTTCATTGGGCAGAAAACTTTGTGAAAAGTTACTTTCAGGACAGTAAGAGGCACCATGCACAGCACATTCCAGGTCGAAAATCTCATAGAAAACAAATAGTACAAATCCTAAATACAAATCCTATAATGGAACAAATCTCATAAGTTTCTGTAGGGTGCATTTGGTCCACCATGAACCCCGTTCTGGTGGAAATCCAGAATCACTGCACACCTCCACTCATTCGTTACCCTTTTTTTCCACCTGTGGAACGAACTTCCACATTCTCTTCAATCTCATTCTTCCCTTCAGGCCTTCAAGACAGCAGTTCACACCATCTTCAATCATCCCTCATCCAAAGCCATGATCTTTTCTACCCCCATTAACCTCCCCAAGCCCACCTACTTCCAAGTATCCAGTTTTTCCTTCCTGAGAGTTTGCTTCTGTATCCATCTTGTCCACCCTGTGCATCCTCCTCTACTGCTCATTTCCTTCCCCCATCTTTATTTTGCCTCTTTTTTTTACAACTAAAATCGCCACCAGTCGGCCATCTTGGATCTGAACTCAAAGAAAATAACGTGCATATGTAATAGTAAGCCGGCCAAAGTTGAAAAATTGACTGAACGGCGTTTTTTGTTAATAGCTGGCACCCATGCCAAGTCAATGTACCTGTGGGTGGGGAATAAAATGCAGGTGGATGCCACTCTCGCATTTGGCTTTGAAGGTTATTTTTGAGGTTAAAAGTGAATAAAATGATATTATTTACTTAATTTTTTTAAAATATTCTAAGCCAATTGACATGACAATGTTTTATTTTGCCACAATTATTGATAAACATGACAGGATGACACAACTGAAGGTCAAAAAGAAGGTGTGATTTTTTTTTGTGAAAAAAATTAATATTACAAAAAATGAGCATTGCGAAAAAGCCAAAAAAATTGATGGCATGAATTAGGTACTTACAGTAACAGAATGATCACAACTCAATCAGAAAACAGTAAATATAGCCCGATAACTAAAAACTTTAATATTACACACCACTAACATCAAGAAGTTCAAATACCTACAGGAGAGAGACATAGTATCTATCTACTGTCCACCTGGATTGCAGCAACTGCTGATGTCACAACCACAAGCTGTCATACACGTCAACCTTTTGTTTGAAGCATTTGCAGCTTGCTGTCTTGCACTTTTTCTTGCAACCACAAGCAACCAGCTCCAGGCAGGCTTCGGGGATTGGTGGAAGTCTTGTCCACACTGGTAGGAGGGTCCCACCTTCCAACCTCCAAGCTGAAGTGTCCACCGGATCTTCAACATTTACATGCTCTTTATCAGCCTGGAGCCATATTTTGGCTTGATAGTTTGCCTGCTTATAGTCAGTGGGGTTATGTCATCCCGTGGGCATTGAATGATTACAAGATCCCACCTGTCTAAACATGTTATATCGGTACCAGAGAACACAAAAAAAACATGTTGGCAAATTTGAAAGTGTTGCGGGGGCAGCCATCTTGGATTTCAAAATGGCCGCCATTTAAGGTTTATTTCTTTAATAAATCTGGATTCGAATGTGGTATAAAGCTGATTTTGGTGGCAAAACCTACATTTACCATGACAAGGAAGTCGCAAAACATACATCTGACATGATCAGAGTAAGACATGTGATTGGTGAGCCATACTTATGCCATTTTGAGTAGTGTATCCTTTCAAAAAGATTTATGTATTGTAATAACCGCCATATTTATAACGGTGGTAAGGAATGATGTTCCAAAAAGATTTAAGCACAGAAAGCGTTTGGTTGTAAACAACTGTAACAATAATTGCTTACTGTCGTGAAAATCAACCACAGACACGACTTGTCCCTTGGGTAGGTTTAATATCATTTAGATCTGTGGTAACATCCTGTAAAAATACATACATGCAATAGACATCAGAATCGGAGTATTATAAGGGCAATGTCCGATATCAATAGGCAAAGCAAAACAAAACAAGTGCAGCATATAGGGGCGTACATACCATTCAAACTACAGGACTATATGTCGCAGTAAGTGTCGCTGGAGTGTCTTTGCGCCGCGGTTGTCCCGGGTCTTATAGACGCCCCCTTTAGTGGGATAAGCGAGCACTCCTGGGTTCACCTTCAGTAAAATTCCACTACACTTACCTTAGATTTATATTTTTTGGGGCGTGGATGTGTGGGGTATGATCCAAATTGTCCAAACCGGGATATTTTAAGCATTCTCGTATCTTCTCATTCAAGTGCAAGCAAGCTGGTGACTGCGGACACCTCTATATGGTCCCTCTGATGGAGGATGAGCATGAAGAGTGTTAGATCTGTGATTACTGGATATGGAAAGTTGATAGAGTTGTTTGGTGGATTATATATCTAAAATGGTTCATCTTCGGTATCACTATACTCTTCGTTATCTGTAAGAACTGTGTCTGCTGAATTGTCACATGACTCCCAATCCTCAGAACAGCTGCAAAGGTCGATGCAGTTCAAACCATTCTTCTTGCATTTGCATTGATTGGTTGCACATCGTGTTCTTTTACAGGAGCACTTCACCAGATCAATTACTGCTTGTGGAGCAGGAGGCAGAGAGGTCATGACAGGTTTATAGTGGCCATCTACTAAATCGCAACCAAAATCCCTCGGTTCTGGCAATGTTGGGTTTGCAATGATGTCATAGTTCCAGATTATAGCTTGGTAGTTAATTGTCTTATGGCAATACCAATACCAAGCTCTGTCGGCATCTCACTTCATCAGATTTTCTTCCAGTTTGACGATCTGAGAGGTGATGAGAAACTGTACTCTCAGCAAGAATCTTGGCATGTTTATGGACTGCACCTCTTTTGCCTGTTGACAAGTCAGATGAGAGACTGGATTTTGTCCCTTGCAAAATCCAGCGAAAGAACGTATACAACTCTTTCGGTACATGTGCATCAGTTATATCAGTCAATGCACCACTGAAGCTCCACTTTTCTGCTTTTGTTATAGCTTTTCTGAGAACGATGGAGGCCTCAAAGAGCATTTTCATATCACCTGTCACATTCCTATCGTACGAATCTGATGCAATCTCAACAACTTTATCCCGGCTATCCTTCACACTTACGAGTTCAGATTTATTTCTCTGCCTCGGTTTATGAAATTCGACTCCAGGGATTTCTTTAACAATGAGATATTTGACCTTCTTGCGTGAACAATCAGGGTTCTTAACACAATTTGCAGAGCGAATGTCTATATAGGCTGGATGTAGATTAGACACACCGAGAACCTCACCATCAAGAAGAGCCTCTTCAACCAGACTTATGAATTCAATATCTGCTGCTACTTCATCTACTGCACTGTCTTCTGATGCTTCTAAACTTTGCTTGCGGAGAACATTGGTAACGTGTGTTGTCCAACATTTGTTATGATATTGAATGTCAATTGCATGTGCATCCTTAGGATTTATAGCAGTGCTGAGTTTTACACGGTATTTGTCATTCTTGCTTTTTTCAACTGCTGAATGGAGATGCCATCCAGCTTTGTCAGTTCTAATTGTAAACACTGGATTGCCTCTGGAAGATTTTTCCTCACAGAAAAAGCATACAGTATTGTCATATGGATTAGACTGGGAGCGAGTGAAAGTGGGAGCAGACGTCAAAGGAGTTGGTGCTGGCAGAGACTTTACTTTTTGGGTTATTTGTTTCTCATAACGTTATTTTGCCCTCTTCCACATATTTGGATGACAGGTCTCCTGGTAGCAGCTTCTATGCCAAGTCGCACCCTGAGAAAGTAAGGTTTCTTCTGTTGTATCACCAATCCTCCTATTGATTTCAGGAAAGTTACGGTCACCATAAGTTGCCTGCTCTCTGATGTAGTCCAAAACCTTGTTGTATTTGGAGGGTTTAGCAACAAGATCTTCATTCGTTTCTTGCTGGCATATAAGGCAAATAAGAAAGTTTGTATCCTTCCTTGGCACTTTTGCAGAAGGTGGGTCTAAGCCAGCCATGTTGCATTAATTACTACAAATTCTGTGTAGTCTGTAACAACTGCAGGTCTTGTCAAGTCACTTGCTTTACACTGCAAAAGGAGGAAATAAATTTAGGCAGGGGCATCCATACTTTATTTTAGATTCCACTTATTAAATCAATGTTGTATGAATTTAAGTTTCTCCACCCCTTAACATTTGAAACAATTGTAATCGTAGATGTTCTTTATGAGTCTCCGTAGTGTTTTTAATACATCTGCAATGTGTTTTGTTATTATAATTTTTATCTTTGCCCAGCAATTGTGTTTCATATTACAGGAGAATGATAATAATAGCAGCAGTAATGATTTACATGTTGCTGACATGAATGAATCCCAAATTTGTTTATTATGTTCTGATCAAAAGTATTGACAAGGAATTACGTCGTTAAGCCTACCGACTGTTCAAGCGAACACACACACACACACACACAAACACACACACACACACACACACACACACACACACACACACACACACACACACACACACACACACCTATTTAAAGTAGTTATTCCTATGCAAACTGTTTCTTCTCAGCTAAACAAGTTCCTTAAAGGCATCTTATCAAAACCTATAAGATAGAAATGTAAACTTACCACAAACTTTGGGGTTTTTCCCACTTGTTGTCATAATACTGAGCCAGTAAACTTCTGACCAATGACATGCGCTGAACGTGTGGAGTAAATACAGCTTGCAGCCACAATGTCGCCCTCTATAGTAGTTTTGTCAATACGGATACCCAGAAAGGCCACATTTCATAGTATACAAAACAGCTAAATTACAATAATATAGCCCTAAATGAATTAAGTGCATGTTTAAATTATTTGTTAATGAAATTATTTTTGCAAAAGGAAAATCTTGAGACATTTACGTTTATATATTTTAAATAAACATAAAATGTGGCAGCCATTTTGAAAAGCAAGATGGCTGCCATTCATTTGTTTACCACAGTAAACTGAAAGTATACATTTTTAATCTCTGATATAAACATTTGGGGGTATATAGCCACTAAAATTTATTTCATATCATATTCACAAGTCGAGTTATAGTCAAAAAGGTTTCACAAATGGTGGCCATTTTGAAATCCATGATGGCCGCCATCTGCAGCACTTCAGTTTTGGCCAACATGGTTTTTCTTGTTCCTTAGGGTTTTAAAGGTATCTTAAATTTATTTAGTTTAAATATTAAATTTAAATAAATAAAAGTTTAAAGGTATCTTCAATATTAAATAAGGTATCTAGCTGGGTGGTATGTTCTAATCATTAAGTGCCCACAGGACTCTTTATCACGACATAAGCTCCCTGACTATTAGCGTGGAGCTCCAGGGCATTATTTTAGGTGGGAGCATTTCCAAAGTTTTCACCTTCCCAAAAAGGCAAACTCTGGCTTCATCAACTGTGCGCTCCGGGGTGCCATACAAATGACACACAAACTTCTCAACATTTTCGATATCCCCATCTCGACCAATGGGGTGCAGAAGGAGTGGGTTGTCACTGAACACATTCTAACACTTCTTTTTTCCATGACCACTGAATGACGAGACTGTGTCACACCCGGTGAAAGCGTGGAAACTGACCAGGTTGTCCCTGACTGGTGGCGAAAAACTCTTGAATACATCGTGCACTGGGTAGCATTTTTGGTTCTTGGCCGTTCCGCGCAGCATCCATACTTCAGCGACTTTGGTGTAAATGAAGTGAATCAGCAGCACCATTACATCAGTGTCTCGGCATAGTACCATCCATGATGTCTGCTTGCCTGTCTGTTTGCTTGTCTGTCAACATGAGCTTTTCTAGATAATCATTAATCCTTCCACGTGTCTGCCATTCTGACTTTCATTCTTTTTTTCTGCCTCTCTCTCTCTGTCTGTCTCTCCCAGCCATGTGCGTTAGCCCAGGACTGCTTTGTGACAGCCCCACTAGCACTGGTCCGACACCCACCTTTCCAGCCACCACAACCCCGCCACCGGCACAACAGAATGAACACAATACTACAGATAAACAACCACATCATCACTTCATGAACATCACTGTTCATAGCCCTGGGACGCTGCATCACATGAGTGAAGGATGAGCCTGGTGTCCGCCTCTTCATGGTTGCTATGCAGTGGAACATCATGTCTCCTGGTTAATCGTACTTCAGTGGCTTTAGAGGAGCCACCTCCTGTCACCAGTTCACATCTTTCTGGATGATCTCTGCCCTTCTCCGTGATGAAATTAGACAGAAATAAGGTTAGGTCTGCCTTGTTTGTATCTAGGGCTATAAAGTTTTCCCACACTTCAGGCAGTGGAACTTGTGAGCCATCATTGACTTTCTGAATTGTTTTTTTTCTTGCTTCGACGCTTTGTCCTGGTAACTCCTTTGATCGATCCTTCCACTGCATACCGATCAAAGATGACATCAAGTGTTGTTGTGTGTTCATTGAAATAACTTGTCACGACCTTGAAAAACACCTCAGCATAGCTGCCGATTGTCCGACAGCGCCAGGCTTGCCAATAGCTCAGATAAGTGCAAGGCTATCTATCATCACACAGGCCTTCAGATCAGTGGTTGGAACCTTTGAGCTCATGGTCTGCTGAGCCATGAAAATGTTCATCAGCTCAGACTTCGAAGTTGAATTAACCTCTCCTCCTGTCTTCGCCAGACTAAACGGGACTGGGGATAGTTCATGCTTCAAGACGTCGACCATCTCCATGGTACGTACTGTGGTCACGGCATTCAAGAGTCGCTGTAGTAGCTTTCTGTCAGCTTTGATGGTCTTCTGCTTGTTCTGTTTGGTGGAAACTGTAGTTTTGTACACATCAGTGAAGGTTTTCGACCGATGTTTCTTCATCGTTTCATATAAGCCTACTATCTGTTCAATCAGTCTCTCCTTCATGTTGACGATTACATGCTGCTTTCCTCGATCCTGGGCTTGCCAGCAGGTTCTCCACAACATCTCTGGTTGCAATGTATTTGGATGTCAGTGAAAGAAGTGGTATGTTAGTGGTGGCATCTGTCTCTCCTGCATCACTTACATTAACTCTGAAGACGTCAAAGTGCTTCAGCTGCTGAACAAGCTTAATGAAATCATGAGTGTCACGCGTAGTGCGAGAAGGCAGACTGTCAACCCAAGTGGAGGTGACTTCCTCATCGTCATCTTGAAGATTGAAGAGGCATCTTGTGTCTTGAGAGATGCGTGATCGCTCTGACCATGTGATGTAGAACCTGTCTCTTGCTTGGTCATTCTTTGTGATGCCGATGATACCATTCTGCATCGTGCATGTGCGATTTATCCATTCGGTTGCCTGATCAGCTGGACTTGGTTTAAGTGCTTTGCAGTCCTCTTGACAACAAAGTTCCCATTACAGAACTCTGCATGAAATTCTGGTGCTGATTTCTCAAGACCTCTCATATCAGCAAGTAGACGGGCCCCCAACGTGCATAGTTTGTATGGTCATAGATAGTTAGCCAAGGCAGCATTGCAGCAAAGGCTTCTATGTGTGGACTCCACATGCCATCTCTCTGATCTCTGATGATGGCCAGTAGGATCTCTACCATTTCCATGTAGGATGACCATAGCATGAAGTTGGGATTTTGAGACTGCTGGTCATTGAATCCCTCCATGAGATTGTGGAATTTCTCATCTGCCAAAACGTCTGATAAGTTCTCAGCAGCATCACACATCTCACCTCTGTCAGCTCTGTCTTTGAAAAGTGAAGCAACATTGAGGGCAAGTTTTTTGATATTCTGATCTTCATTGCCAGTTGGAGCAAGCCATGACTCAAACATCTGCCACTTGATGCGCCACAGTGCCTCATACGTCAGCTGGTGACCATTAATCAGTAAAGTAGGCCTTGTCATCCAGCATTCTCAGTGGTGTTAGCTGCATATACACCTGCCTCTGTCCATAAATCATCAAGTCCCAAGCTTTCCATGTGTTGACCAATGGCTTTCAGGAAGTTAAAGCAGACATGAGGCCTCCCATGAGCAAGATGATGTTGCCAAACTTCGAGTTCACCCAGAGTAGTTCCTTACCCCTGCTGTACAGAGGCTGATCAACAGTAATGACGGTGTACTTCTGGCCGACATACTCAGAAATTGCCATGAAGCGACTGATAATGGTAGTCATGGTGTCATTGTTATTTGCTGGTGCCTGCAGGTTGGCAACATCCCGGCAGTCGTAACTGGTGGATCCTCAGTGCTGACAGCTTCATTGAATGCTACCCAGCTTGGAAGGAACATCTCGTCATCATAGATGTGTGACACCACCCAGGCCATGTCTTTGGCACGTGCTCTCAGCTTCAGGAGACAAGTGGTCTATGTCATTGTCGTAGGGAGGGGGAGATGGCCTTTTGCCAGATTGGAGTGTAGCTTGGTCCAGCCTTTGGAACTCCTGTAGGTCATCAGTTTTGATAGATTTCGATCTCTTGTGTCTGCCACCATTTTTGACATGACTCTGCTGTGGAGGGGGGCCTCTCTGCCATAGCATCAGTTGAGTGCTGTGGAAGGTGTTCTTCCCATCTAAGGTTGACTCTAAGATATCTATGTTGTCACAAGAGCAGTGAATCATTCTCTTTTTGACGATGGTGTCAAGTGTGTCGACACATTCATTCGCAACATACTTCTCCAGGATGTTCTGAGCGATGGTTGTGTCTATCCGTCTTACAGTGTCAATACCAATTGTGTGATTTGCCACGTGGAACAGGTCTAGGAGTGCTTCTGAACGGGTAGCTTGGTGAAGTGTAAGACCCAAGCCCACATGCTTTGGTGTTAACTTTCGTCGGTTGGAGACTGCATACACTATGTCCTGGGCAATGCTACCCACACTCTGCTTCATTTTCTGGACCACTTCAACTCCCTCATCCACAGCATCCATTCCTCCTAGGAACAATCGTAGAAACAGGTACAGATTATCAGGTATGACATGATCAACATGTTCCTGATCAAGACCTTGCCATGTCTCGGAGTGTCCAGGAGTTTCAAGAAGACCTTGTCGAAATTTCAGAGCTACATGTACTATCTCTTGGTATATGCTGCTAGTGACACTGATGCGGACATTATAACATTCCTCTTCACTAGACCCTGATGCATCGGTAACAGGACCTTGTTCACACAACTTTGCCAATGCTTTGGAGATGATGATATCTGAGCTCTCTCCAGGGTACATTAGCAATGGGCCCCTTAACAATGGGCCCACATACCTGGCCTTTGATCCAAGGAGCCTTTGAACATCTTCATACAAGGTTGTTCTCCTGGAGTATTTCACAGTGACGTCGGTGTCATTACACATGCTCTCGTATGAGTCCCAGGCGTCTCCCATATCGTAGACGTGACCACGAGACAGGCCTACTATTAAGTGTTTGCACAGTTTCGTCATGCACTCGTTTTCAGGCCTTTGCTGCTTCTCTGACACCGTTTGTTTTCTAGTACGTCTCTCAAATGTCACCAAGCATGCCAGATGATAGCAGCCTTCAGCTGCAATCAGATCACTAACCGTTGACAGCCGTATACTCATGACAGGGTCGTGTTTGGAACACTGGATCAAGGCATCTGATTTCTCCATTGTCTCCACCCTGTGAAATTTCTTTGTGGTCTTCTTTTGGCAAAACATGCAGAGGGTCCAGTCAATAGGTTGTGTTGTACCCCTATGCCTTGCAGGACAAACCTGAGAGCTTGCACTTTCTGTGGTTGCCGATGCACTCCTGTTCTGCTGGTGACTTCGCAGCCGTTTGAGTTTAACTTCAGAGGAAAATAAAGAGTAGCATGATTTATGCCACTTGAGTTCCAATGCAATGAATTCATCCTTGGAATGATTTTCCATTCTTTCTAAAACATCAAGATAGTAGGTATCTCCTAGGTTCTTTCTCTCATCGCCCACAGTGGTAGTTCTTGCTTTTCCTTCTGCTGATGCTGTGCGCAGGTCACCAGCGCTGCATTGGCAGAAGAAGCAACAATCCTCACTGACATCCTGACGTTTCCTCTTGCGCTTGACGACTGCTACAGGGTCCAGATCCATTGCTGGACAGCTCTCTGCAAAGGAATAGTGGGAAGAGCAAGGTGATGAGGATAGGTAGGGGCGAGACAGATTGAAATGCAAAAAATTGAAATGCAAAATGAAATGCAAGTGTCGATTTAAATGTAAACAAACGTTTTTTCCATAATTTGACCTTTGTGACCTTGTATGTGACCTTCAGAACAGAAATGGAGAGTGGCATCCACCCACATCTTGCTCGGCATCCTCAGTTATACTTATTTAAGGTGGTTGCTTGCTATTAACAAAAAACGGCGTTAATTTTTTTTCGAGAGGACTTTTCCATTTTTGGCCGGCCTACTATAAGCGATAATTCATTATCTGTATGCCCAGTTTGAACAAGGTCCGTAAATACTTGTCTGAGAAATGGTTTAGGATGTGTTCAACATCAGGTTTTTTTTATTAATAAAATGGCCGCCAGTCGGCCATCTTTGATCGCATTGCGAAACAAAATGATGTGCATATGCACACTGTCATATGTTGTCTTTGTACCAAGTATGAACAAAATCGGTCCATATATTTCCGAGATATGGTTGCTGTTGCACTCGAGCACGGATGGATGGACTGACGGACAGACGAGACCCAATCCACTTGCCTCCATTTCGGACTAAGTCCAACGGGGGCTAATGATATATTACAGTAATAACAGTAATACATAATAACAGGAGTAATAATAACATATTCCAGTAATACCTCCTTAGACATCGAGTGCATCTGACTGACGATCTTGCATGTGATGGTTTTCATTTTGGTCTGTCAGTGCGTGCTGTTATGGATCCGTCACTGCCGCCTTTGTTGTTATTATATACTTGGAGGATTTTTGGTTTCAGGTAATATTGTTGTTAGGATTTTTGTGTGAAATGGCGATGATTTTAGTACAAGGTAAAAATAAATGTTTGTGAAGGAAAAAGGAAAACGCGGCAATAAAACCGGAAGAGGAGAACTCAGAGAGAGAGAGAGAGAGGAGGAGACGGCCATGAGAGAGATACAGCCGTAAAGTCGCATTGGGGCTGCAAGCGGACTTTTTTGGTATTAGTTGCGAATGAGTTGAGGCTTTCCGGGGGAGGGATTACCCATGACATCGTTGCATATTGCGAGTGCAATTAAACCTGCATCTCAGGTTTTATTACCAAGCATGAGTTATTGTTGGAGAGAAACCAGGCACTTCCATTACAGGCCGATACGCCATTTTGTTCTCGAAGAGGCTGTCCGTGTGGTGCTTCGTGCTTTGTCATTGGGATTCCCATATCGACCTCTCACCTTGTAACCCCTCGTCCACTGCCGCGCTGATACCTGCCTATTTATTGCCGTCCTGCACGACTTCGAACTTCAACCAGTGTGTGGATTAGTGCACGGAGTTTGGGGAATGTTACATTCCACTCACGTTTGGCGTATCGTGAGTTCGTTGCTTTGAGAGCATTGGGGAATGATGGTACCATCATATGTATTGTTCATTTGATGCAAGTGACATTTTCATTGTACTTTCTTTAATAGTGTTATTTTGTATACAAGATTGAGGCTCGTTTAAGAGCTAGCATATCAAACACATATTAGCACATTAAACACAAAAAACATAAACGGACACGTAAAACAATAATGGGAGGGGGAGACAAGATGGGGAGAGAGAGGGAAGCACACAAGCACAACAGTAGAGAACAGGGACATCGGGAGATATGTGGGAGGGAAAGGGCTGGGAGAGACACGGTGCAAAACAAATTGACACTACAAGGAATTTCAGGAATGAAGTCAGGGATTGATAGATGTGGATTTGGGGTGAATTAGCGGGGGTAGAAAAGATCAAGGTTTTGGATCTGGCAAGATAAGAGATGGTGGTGAACAGCTGTTTTAAAGACCTGGAGGGAGGAGTGGGATTGAAGAGAGTGAGGGAGTTTGTTCCAGAGGCGGGAAAAAAGAGGAATTAAAGGGTGAAGGTGAGCAGAGAGTCTTGATTTTGGCAGTTTCACGAGAAGAGGGTTGCTGGCAGTTCTTGTGCGTCCTGCAGGAATATTTGTAGGACACAGCACAGTCAGAGCTGGGGGAGCAAGGCCGGATAGGAGTCGGTAGAAGACAGAAAGTCCACCAACCTGCCTGCAGTGATAGAGTGAAAGGCCCTCAGAATCAGCTTCATCCCGGGAGATTCCATTGATCCTGAAAGCTTTGGTTTCTCCAGCGTGAAGCTGAGCTAGATGTGAGGAAATTGTTATTATTGTGTATGTGAGATTTCTTAATACAATTACTTGTTTTGTTCTACAATTACATTGGTGTGGTTTTACCATGGTTTATTAGAACACTGAATAACAAATCTTTCTGCCATGTTCCCACCCGAAACTCTGAGAGGCACCCTAACCGGAGTTTTGGGAGGTAATACGTAACATTACTCTATGCCTGTATTTTTTGTGTGTCACATGGCGAGTGCAATGCAAAGGAAGTGAAAGTCGAGCGTTCCTAGGGTCTGAAGTCCGAACCAAATGCGTCTATTCGGGCCAGACGGAATCTCTTTGTGGGCCCGATCTGGCCCTCACACTGTAGGTTGCATACACCTGCCTTAATCGATAATATTGTTTTTCAATACAACGTTGCTTTAAAGCTATGATGATACACTATTGGGGAAAACACACTGTTCTGGCCTTTTCTATGCTTGCTAAGGTTTGTTAGGTTTGTTGATGTTTCTTTGTCTACACACCCATCATTGATCTTGAAATGGATGTACACATAATGGCGCACTGAAGGGGTTAACTTTAAATGTCAAAATGATCATAGAACATTTGCAGGGTCAGGAAAAGTGTTTGACTTGCATTTTGAGGCAAATGGGACCTTGGCCCTAATTAAACAAATTACCTAATGGAGGCAGTGACGTGACTAGTATACATAAACTATGCTTGGATTTATCAAGTAAAGATGATGCCGTTGTTAACAGGATGATTTTCTACATATGATCAATAAATTAGACTCGATTGAGTCATTTGAGTTTTTAGTCACAAGATCCCAAGAATGAGTCAGAGTTTCAGTCCAACAGAAAAAGTGCTCTCAAGTCAAACTTGAATCTGGTTCCTGAACTTGACCCCTATTCTTGCCATGGTTTCTTGCTGGATAGTCAGGGTGTTGTCAAAACTAATAAATGTTACAACGAAGACATGTTTTAAAAGTATATTTAAAAGTCCTGCCTTTTCATTTTACAAGGAGCCTCTTGGTCTCTTGGTAAGGCTCATGCTGGGTGGTTTGCCATTTCCTTCCCAGTAGTCAGGATAACAATTCGTAATTTGACCAGGGTGCTGGTATAAGTTAACTCGCCTAGTCTTGGAACCCTGTGGGATCTTTTAACGTCCATCAACGACCAGTACTGTCAGACAAGTCCTCCGGCGCAACGTCCTTATGATGGACGGTGCGTACATTAATGTATAGCCCGACATGTAAAATACTAGGGGGACAGTTTAGAGCTGGTTCTCGGTTTGAATCCAGGCTAAGCAACTTAAAGGCAAGTGCACATACTATTCTGCCAGCCAGATATTGTTACCTCCTCCTGGACGGAGGTTGGTTTTTTTTTCACCCGTCTGTTTGTTTGTGCGCAGAATATCTCAAAATGTTGTGGACGGATTCCAATGAAATTTGGTGGGTAGGTTGGGTGTGTGACAAGGACGAACTGATGAGATTTTGGTGAAGATCCGTCTCCGGATACGAGAATTTTTTTTAATTTGTAAAGTGATTCTTCACCATTGAGAGATGGGGCCAAAAGGGTATATAGCATGATATCTCAAAAAGTTGTGGACGGATTCTGATTAAATTTTTTGGGCAGGTTGGGTGTGTGACAAGGACTAATTGATGAGATTTTGGTGAAGATCCGTATCCGGATACAATAATTTTTTTTAATTTGTAAAGTGATTCTTCACCAATGAGAGATGGGGCCAAAAGGGTATATAGCATGATATCTCAAAAAGTTGTGGACGTATTCATACAAAAC
The DNA here is from genome assembly GCF_964187855.1 of Myxine glutinosa. Taxonomy (NCBI): domain Eukaryota; kingdom Metazoa; phylum Chordata; class Myxini; order Myxiniformes; family Myxinidae; genus Myxine; species Myxine glutinosa. Next base: position 328,566,164 of record NC_136261.1, read on the forward strand.
TTAGTGGACAGGTCGGTGTGCATCAAGGACAAATTGATTCGATTTTGGTGAAGATCCGTATCCGGATACGAGAATCTTTTAAATTTGTAAATTTATTGTTCACCAATGAGAGATGGGGCCAAAAACGATATATAATGAATGAATGAGAACCACCTTTAGAGGCCATTTTCCCCCGCAGAGCAGGGGTTGACCTTTTTCTGGCACCGTGGGCCCCTTTTTGAAGCAATGTTTTATGGCCGGATGCCCTTCCTGCCGCCAACCCTGTTTTTTCTTTTGTTTTGTTTTTGTATGCAAGATCGAGGCTCGTGAAAGAGCTAACATTAATCACACAGAAAGACAAACCGACACATAAAACATATAATAAGGGGAGCGGTAGACAAGATGGGGAGAGGGGGGGAAGCACAAACACAACATTTGAGAGCAGCGACATCGGAAGATCTGTGGGAGGGAGAGGGCTTGGGGGGGGGGGGAGGCATGGGAAGGGGGAGGGGGGGGGGAGAAGTATAAAACTCAAGGATACTGCAAGGACTTCCAGGAAAGAAGTTGGAATTTCAAAAAAGTGGATCTAGGGTGAATTAGCAGGGGTAGAAAAGATCAAGGTTTTGGATGGTGGGGGGGGGGGGGGGAGTGTGGGGGGGGGGGGGAAGATAAGAGATGGTGGTGAACAGCTGTTTTAAAGACCTGGGATTGAAGGGAGTGGGGGAGTTTGTTCCAGAGGCGGGAGAAAAGAGGAATGAAGGAGTGCAGGTGAGCAGAGAGCCTAGATTTTGGCAGTTCAACCATAAGAGGGTTGCTGGCAGATCTTGTGCGACCTGTAGGAATATTTGGGGGACAGAGTACAGACAGAGCTGGGGGAACAAGGCCAGAGAGGAGTCGGTAGAAGACAGAAAGACCACCAACCTGCCTGCGGTGAGTGAGTGAAAGGCCCTCAGAGTCAGCTTCATCGCAGGAGATTCCAATGATTCTGAAAGCTTTGGTTTCAACAGCGTGAAGCCGAGCTAGGTTGGAGGCAGCAGCACCGGCCCCGAGGGGAGAACAGTATTCCATTGAGCTGCAGGGATCCATTCCATTGAGTATACAAAAAAAAGGGTCAATTTGTTTTGTACCATGTACCCCTTCCCTCCCCCTTTCCCCCTTAATTCAGCTATCGACCAGGATTCGAACACGATCCTAGGATCCCAAGCCAGCACCTTAACCGCTAAGCCAACATCAGGCAGGAACCAAAAACGATATCGAATGATATTTCAAAAATGTATTGGGCCCGATATTTTCTCCTGGGTCAGGCATTGCGTGGCAGAGATATACTCTCTACCGAGTGCCCTTCGAGTATTATATTTATTTATTTAAGAAAAAAGCACAGCCAATGATGTGCAATCGTTGGCTCTCCTACTACATCCAGTCCATTTGCCTTTTGATGTTCATCTAATGAATATGAGCATTGCACTTGAATATAACTTGTGTGGAACTGGCATGTTAGACATCACATTGGTGCTGGAGGCTTTTATTGTCCCCCGTCGCACCGCGGAGCGAAAGGGGGACTATGGTTTTCCCCTCCGTCCGTGTGTGCGTGCGTGCGTAAGCGAAGGACCGAATTCTAATTTCGTGTGGGTGCAACCCACGTCGAAATCCAAGATGGCCACCGGCATGTATGTCTGAACCTTGTGAACGGAATATCTTGAAAAATAAGCGAAGTACCAACTTCTAATCTGGTGTGTGGGTGTATCTAGGCATAAGGAAGAACGCTATTGAAAATTGGGTCGCCACGTTAAAATCCAAGATGGCCGCCACCATATATATGTCTGAACCTTGTGAGCGAAATATCTTGAAAAATAAACGAACTACTAACTTCTAATCTGGTGTGTGGGTGTATCTACGCATAAGGAAGAACGCTATTGAAAATTGGGTCTCCACGTCAAAATCCAAGATGGCCACCTTGCGTCTACCACTTTGTCAACTCGCATCACTTCACCGACAGGGGACCTAGGCATAACGCTTGTTGGTGATTGGTGCTTGAGGCTTTCTATTCGAAAGGACAATATGGTGATGTAGCCAATGAAACTACTGAAATCTCTGAACAATACAAGCCATAAATATATGGAAAAAAGAGAATGGTACAAAAGTGGACAGGACGAGCAAGGAAAGCACACAGTACTGACGTGGATAATAATGCAATTATCATGCAATATCACAAAACGTTACCAAGTGACAGTAGTGCATCACTTCGTCACACAATGTAGGCAGACTGCAGCCGGACAGGGCGTTAAGCTGGGGATCCGTCTGCCATCACTTGTACTTGCTCTCACACTAATCATTCCACCAGTCCAGGAAGGGAACATTGCGGTACTCTCCTGCAAATATGTCAGCATGGAAATGTTTGCATAACTGCTCAGGTAAACCCATATAATACTAGATGAAGTCATTGGGATCTAAGAAAGAGCTAACCTCTAATGTCGATCGTGTGGATTTATACTGTCACTCCAAGAAATCTCTGCTTTAGAATGTGGAAGGAAACGAGTTGAGAATTGAATACAAGATTACTGTCATGTTGCGGAGCTGGAATATTGGCCTGAGGAAGTTTGAGGACCATGAATGAAATGTCACCTGAGGCCAAGTCTGTTCCTTTCTGGTTTATTTAAAATTGGTAGGTGATAGGATAGGAATTGCTGGTGATTACTCACATACTCTTTGTGAAGGACACCTTGAATGAAGTTTTTAACATCTATCAACTAGTGCCGGGAGATGGGAGGTCTATTTACAGCTGCCATCAGATGTGAAAGACACTTGAACTTACAATATGTATTTCTTGAATGTCTCTCTTCCTCATCTCTTCCTGCTCAAAGCATGGCATATTTAAAGAAGAAACAATATGGTATATTTGTTTCATCACTCAATGTGATTCATAAGCCTTCAAACTATATGGCTAATGGCAACTTTCTCAATCTTTGCGGCTGTCACGATGATGCAGAGGTAGCACACTTGTCTCTGAGTTGTGGGTTCGATTCCTGGCCCAACCATAAACTGTTGGACTAGTGCTTTGCAGGCAGGGTGTTGCATCAATGTGTGCCATTCCTCATAGAGACGTTAAGCTGGGGATGCGTCTGCCATCATCTGTTTGTGGACGTTGAATATCACATCCCATGGTGTCTTTTATTGAAGAGTGGACGAGAGGTGGACATCGCCCCAGACAAATTTTAGATTCTTGTCCTAGAGTACAAGGGCACTGCATTTGCAGCATGGCTGTGCCTCACTCGTGATGCAACAAGTAGGGCAAATCGTAATTAATCTTGGTCCAATATGCATGTGCTTACAATGACTGGTTGCAAATCATCTCCAGTTGTGCGTATCTACAGTACCTACAGCAAATTATCCACAGTTGTGCATATCTTCAGTATACTGTTTCTGCAGTTGTGCAGTATCTACAGTAGCTACAGTTGTGCGTATCTACAGTAGCTACAGTTGTGCCTATCTACAGTAGCTACAGTTGTGCGTATCTACAGTACCTACAGCAAATTATCCACAGTTGTGCATATCTTCAGTATACTGTTTCTGCAGTTGTGCGTATCTACAGTAGCTACATTTGTGCATATCTATAGTAGCTACAGTTGTGCGTATCTACAGTAGCTACAGTTGTGCGTATCTACAGTAGCTACAGTTGTGCGTATCTGCAGTATCTACAGCAAATTATCCACAGTTGTGCATATCTTCAGTATACTGTTTCTGCAGTTGTGCGTATCTACAGTAGCTACATTTGTGCATATCTATAGTAGCTACAGTTGTGCCTATCTACAGTAGCTACAGTTGTGCGTATCTACAGTAGCTACAGTTGTGCGTATCTACAGTACCTACAGCAAATTATCCACAGTTGTGCATATCTTCAGTATACTGTTTCTGCAGTTGTGCGTATCTACAGTAGCTACATTTGTGCATATCTATAGTAGCTACAGTTGTGCGTATCTACAGTAGCTACAGTTGTGCGTATCTACAGTAGCTACAGTTGTGCGTATCTGCAGTATCTACAGCAAATTATCCACAGTTGTGCGTATCTACAGTAGCTACAGTTGTGCGTATCTACAGTACCTACAGCAAATTATCCACAGTTGTGCATATCTTCAGTATACTGTTTCTGCAGTTGTGCGTATCTACAGTAGCTACATTTGTGCATATCTATAGTAGCTACAGTTGTGCGTATCTACAGTAGCTACAGTTGTGCGTATCTACAGTAGCTACAGTTGTGCGTATCTGCAGTATCTACAGCAAATTATCCACAGTTGTGCATATCTTCAGTATACTGTTTCTGCAGTAGTGCAGTATCTACAGTATCTACAGCAAATCATCTCCAGTTGTGCATATCTACAGTAGCTACAGTTTTTTTTTTTTGTATACAAGATCGAGGCTCGTGTAAGAGCTAACCTTGATCACAAAAAGACAAACTGACACATAAAACATAAAACATATGATAAGGGGAGTGGGAGACAAGATGGGGAGAGAGAGAGGGAAGGACACAAGTACAACGGTAGAGAAGAAGGACATCGGGATCTCTGTGGGAGGGAGAGGGCTTGAGAGGAGGAGGCATGGGAAGGGGGGGGGGGGGGGAGATTAAAAAAAACAACACATGGACACTGCAAGGACTTCCAGGAAAGAAGTCGGAATTTCAAAAAAGTGGATCTGGGGTGAATTAACGGGGGTAGAAAAGATCAAGGTTTTGGATGGGGGAAGATAAGAGATGGTGGTGAACAGTATATATAGTTGTGCATATCTATACAGTATACCTTTTCTACAGTTCTACAGCAAATCAGCAAATCATCAACTATGCATCTCATCCATCAGTGGGCATTTATCATTTCATTTACTTAATCTCTCCCATTTTTGTAGCTCCTTAAAATCGGGTCCTCTTGGAATGGTCACCTGTGGTTGATTGTGTTTTTTCTTCAGCTCGATAACTATATTCTCCTAAATATCTTTTTACCAACCAAGATATGATATGGACCATCTTTAAGTCACAAAAGCATAGGAATAGGCTGGTGGTGATGGGGATGGAGGGAGGAGGGGGATGATGGTGGTCAGGGTTGCTTGAACTGATTAATGAGGGAAAAAAAAGAAAGGAATCGGGGAATGTAGGAGTAAGAAAGGACATTTGGACAGTGTGGGAGGAATGGGAAAGAATGTTGGGAAGCGAGACGAGTAATGAAATGATCTCACAGGCAATTCCCACATTCTCACCTGTCTCTCTGGAAGGACATGAAACGAACCCACCTGACTATTTACTCAATCAATACTCAGAGGTTCAGTCTCTCAAACGATGGGCCGATCACCATCAGCTACAAGTTCTCTTGTTCAGATGATTTTTCAAAGCTATCCCAAAAAAGTGAGCTGCAGAATGGGAGTCTCCCATCATGCCAAGTCATTCCTTGGTGAACTTTTCACATGAATGATTAGTGTCACTGTTTGCTGAGCCAGAATCCTTGAAGCAGTCAAGGTCAGCAATGATAAAGCAATGGACTACAACCAACATGCTATTTGTAGCAAAAGATTATTTATGACCCTTTTCCACTGGACTAAAGCCTGCTCTTGTGTGGCTGGACCAACATCCCTGGATTTTACTAGTTGGATCCGCGCATCGTTTCGGCACTCGGACGATCACTTTTACCTGCTGGTGCAAGTTCGCATCCGCACTACTGGGATTAAGTTCCAAGTCAATACCAAGCAAATGCACTCTTTTGTTTACCATATCGAGCTCTACATCTGTCCTTTGTGGTTCACCTCCCAATTCTTCTCAACCCCAATTGTTTTAATGGAATTTATTTCAATTTTTAAATTAGTTTCCAATGTGCTAATTTTGCCTCTATTGCCTTTCCTACATTTGGTGCAATTTGTCATCCAATTTAGCTTCTAACCACTGGAGTATATCTTCATTATCAATTACGTGGTGGTGAGATGTTTTCAATTGCATGGGGGTGAGGTGTTTTGAATTACGTGGTGGTGAGATGTTTTGAATTACTTGTTGGTGAGGTGTTTTGAATTAAGTGGTGGTGAGGTGTAATCGTCCCAAACTTCCAGTCTGCACCTACCCCTCCTGTATGTATGTGCTGAGGGGTTCTTTTTTGAATTTTATATATTTTGTCAACCTAAATCTTCAACCTAAATTGCCTATAAAAATGTAATATCACAAACACTACAAATAAATAAATTTGTGCAAAATAATTGTTTGTATTATGATTGGTGTAAATCATGACAACACAGCAACTCAGGTACAGTCATTATCCTCAGCTAAAATAAGCCCGTTCCTCAGTGACGACGCTTGGTGAGGCGAGCGCAGCGAGCCGAGCCAAGCTAGTATATATATATATATAATATATATATATATATATATATATATATATATATATATATATATATATATATATATATATATATACTTACGGAGGGGGGAGGGTGGTGGGAGGCAGGAGAGGGAGGGGTGAGGAAGGGAGTGGGGGGAGTGGAAGGGGGAGGGGAGGAATAGGGAGGGGAAAGATATACTACATATACATCTTTTGTTCTCAGCAAACACATTTGCCGCTTCAATATAACGCGACCTGTGCGGGGGTGGCTTTGACAGGCTCCTCCGTTTTTGGGGAGGGGGGGGGGGGGAGAAACCACCTTTAGAGGCCATTTTTTTTCCCTGCAGAGCAAGGGTTGGCCTTTTTTGGGCACCGTGGTCCCCTTTTTGAAGCAATGTTTTATGGCTGGATGCCCTTCGTGCCACCAGCCCTATTAGTCGCCTCTTGCGACACACAGGGAATTACCAGTGAACTGGTACTCAATTTGCCGACCATGGAAGGATGACAGGCTGAGTCAACCCCCCTGACGTTAATTCAGCGATCGACTGGGATTTGAACCCAGGATCCGAGGATCCCAAGCTGGCACCCTAACCGCTGAGCCAACACCAGGCTAAAGGGGGGGGGGGAATGGAAGGATGAAAATTTTTCCTGTGCAAAGAGTGCTTTAACCTCAGTGTTTCCCAGGTAAAAAAGGAAATTGTAATACCCTCTGACATCAACACCAGGCGGCGCTACACAGTACTCATTTACATAGAGAATTTACACCCCTCCCCCGGCCCCCAGGTCCTCGCATGAGGCCATGGGCACGTAGCCTATGCTACCCCCCAAGACAAAATTTTATTTGTATTTGCACCCCAAGTAAAGTATATTAGCGTTTATAGCTGGAGTACCCGGCGTTCCTCAAGCAAAAAGAAACATTAACATATTTAAAATGAGAGCAAATATAATGGAAAAGCAATTGCATCCAAATCAGAATCCATCACAAATGTCAAATCATCATTTTACCTTTTTGTTGAATATATCCTGATGAATGTGCTGTTCATCACGTTTCTGAGTGGAGTAAGATGACGCTCAGGTAGAAGAAGAAGAAGCCTTACCAACCAACTTCGACCGCTTCCGGAATAGTTTGATTATTTGTGTTCAAATGTCTGGTAATTATTTTGTATTTATTTATGTGAATGTGTACTTGAATATAACTGTCATCAATCAAAAAGGCTTAGGCACGACAGATCAAATTTAATTTTTTTTTTTTTTTTGCCTAAAACACTCCCAAGCAGTCACTGATGAACCTCTGAAAGTTTGACGAAGATCCGTTCAGCCACAGACAGACAGAAAAATGGCAACACACAGACAGACGGACTCTTATATAGTAGATATATATATGTGTTGTTACGGTTTCGCGCGACCCCCGTTCCCTTACCAAGGGGAGATTAAGCCCCTTGTTCTTTTTGGGTCGTCGCAACCACGAGACTTGAGTCGCCACTTCCGGTCGGACGAAGGACAGGGTTTCGGGACAATTCTCGCACGTACCTAGGTACCTACGCCACCGCGGAAGCGGGGATCAATTCTCGCACGAACCACGCGTAATTTGAGTACGTCCGAGCGGATGGCATACCACGTGGTCCGTGCAGTTACCTTATTATTGGAACCCGATTAGAGCGATATTATTCGTACCACGCTTAGTCAGTGGATGGAAAGGACGGGAACGATCAAATAGAAGGAAGAACACAGGTTTATTTATAATGTACAATAATCAGGATAAAGGAAAGGGGACACAGAGCAGATGCTTAATCAATCTTAACTTAGGCCCAGACAACGGGCCCGTTCACACTCACAGGGGGAATGAAGGAAGGATGGTTCATGCGCTGAACGCGTCGGCTTTGTTGTTCAGGAACAGCTCGCCTGGTGTGGCCCTCTGCGGTCACAGCACGTCCCTCGATGAAGGCAGGCAGGCGGGAGGGATCCTCGCAGCGCGTATCTCAAACAAAGGCAGACAGGCGAATATGCGCGTCTCTCGCCCGGCTCGGCGGTTCCTCACAGCACGATTAATCAACGGCGCGCTTTGACCCTTGTAACTCAACAGAGGATCTGCCTCAAGCTCAACCGAGCATTTAACTTGTAACTCGATTCAACACCGCGCACTCTCAGAACTGTTTAACAGAGGACCCCGGCTCATAACTTGTTCAAGTGCCTCTCCCCTCAAAAACTACTTGACGCGCGCTTCTCCCTTCTCATAACTGAGGTGGGGGCTTTGCGCAAAGATGTTATATTGCCACGCCCTTAGCCCGCATCGAATGTTCGAAACCACGCCTTTTGACGCAGTGCTAAGCCACTCCCTTCGAGCCCTGATTGGTGGCTCGTGATTACCGGTCACTCCCCACTCCTTCTGTCCCGCCTTCCTTCGGCCTGCCTCGACTTGTCAGGCCGGCCTCGTGGTAATTTGCGCCAAAACTCAAAGCATCGAGGCGGCATAAAGCATTGGAAGGAAACCTAACTCTCATTATTCTACTCAACGCAAAACTAACACAGGAAAAGGACTATGCTTACATTTACTATGAAATAACTGAACTATCGCGAGGCTACGTGTTGTAGTGTGACTAAACTATGAGGGGGAAATTAACCTTTATTTGTAAAACCACAAAACCGCAACACTACGCCCCTCCCTCGTCAGACTCGTCCCTGAGTCGAACCCAACAACTGAAACGAGCGGTTAGAGAATGACATGCAAAATTAACTTTACTTTTACATGTGACATATAGGTGTGGTTCCCCCTAACATGTACTCTAACCCATGTATGCGACAGTTTTAAAACACTAAATATGTCCCTCCTATTGCGTTGAGTAGCTACCTATCAGATTCACGCCCACAATTAACCGAATTCCGGAATTTGTCAAACTAAACACATAGCCGGTGGGCAGCATTTTTATATGTACAAGCACAGAAAACTTAATTTATTTACAATTCTATGACCCAGGACCTGTCCTTTTTGGAAGAGAAGATTGGAGGGGAGAGAAAGCACAGCAAAAACACAAAACACACATCATCATAACATTTGCTGCTTGCTTCTTGCATCTTGCTTCTTGCTTCTTCTGTGTGCATATATCAAACCGGCTAGCCCCCGGACCGGCATACAGGCCATTTTTGATCTTCAGGGCTAACTAAACTTATAAATCGTCTCATCCCTAGCACACCATAATAGAAAAATGCACAAAAAATGCGTTTATTTCATTTCGTTGCTAGGCAAGGCCAACCTTATGTGGTCCGACTGCGTGACATTAATGCCACTCAAAACAAGTGGTCCGAAGATGCAAGGTGACGTTGCAGCAAAGTGCTGCACAGCAGAGGTGCAAGGCCACAAAGCATGTGGTACATGAGTGTGTAATGTGCAGCAAAGTGTTTGTGACAGCAAAGTGCTGCACAGGTGCAGCAAAGTTACAGTAAAATGATATGGCAGCAAATGCTGTGCAGTTCGGCTGCACAGATGTAACAAGGGTGCAGCAGAAGGAAACGGCAGCAAAGTGCTGCGCAGTTCGGCTGCACAGATGTAGCAAGGTGCAGAAAGGATGTTGCACCGGTCGATGGTGCTGCACAGCTCCACCTCCAAAATGTTCCTGGGGTGGGGGGAGAGACATTGGACGACCAGCAAAGCGGAAAGGGTGCAATGGCACACAGAAAAACAAGGTAATGCAATGCGAGGGGCGCGGAAGAGCGAGCAGAGCAGGCTCAACCATAACCGTCCGTACCCCCCACCGTCGGCTTACACTACACTAGCCCTCCTTGTATTTACAAATTCGTCTCCACGTCTTGTCTCCCATATCCCCCTCTAATCCAAATTCGTCTCCCAATCCCTCCCAGGAAGGAAGGAATGGAACAAACACAATGTCACATTACGTCGTGATGCGTCTTTCAACTCAAACAGTTCACAAAGCCTTGGTGTGGAGCTTCGTCCTCCTTGGTGAATGGCTGTGGATGGTGCGAAGGGATTTCTCATCCTAACTACACTACTGACATTTACTCTTTTAAACTACCCGGGGTCGTACCCTGCCAATCGGCCTCTTTAAACTATGTGGTTCTAAAAACCCGAATTCCCATTGCACACCCTGTGGTGCCCCTGAAATTTGGGTCTCACTCCCAACGAATTTTCACACTGTGCCCTTGCACAATTTCGGGGCTGGGTCATGTGGCTCTACCAGCAGGTCTACCTACCTGCGCACCTCCGCCACTGAAGTCGCCACCGGAGCTTACCTGCTCCTGCGACTACCTAAACTGGGGAAGGCCCCTCCTGGCACTTTACCCCCTGATGCCCACCTTGGAATTGGGCAACCTGGGTCCTCTCCTTGGATCCTCGGGCCCCACTCACTCGCTAACCTAACCGGCTCCCAGAGCCTACCTGCGGCCTTACCTGGCCGACGAGCTCCCAGTGACGGAGTGCCTCAATAACCATACTTACCAATTAAACCACACGCCCAGCCATTCCACCATCTCCTGCACCTCACGAAACACTACGTTCTACCATCAGCATCACAGGTGTCAATATCCATGCAATTTACCTGCGCCCTCCATCTAACTTTAAACTACCCACCTGGGCTTTCGTGAATGGGTTCTACTCCCCCCATTCAATCCTCCGCACCATGCATTCCACACCATGCATTCCACACCATGCATTCCACACCAATTATTTCCACACCATGCATTCCACACCTTTTATTTTCACACCTCAACACAATTCCATTTACAGTCACGTGAAAAAGTAAGTACACCCCATGCAAAGTTTAGACTTTTTCAACACATTTCAACATACAGCTATTTGATCTTCATTTCAACAATATTGATAGATAAAGGTGATATAATACAACAAAATCATGAAACATTTACATTTTGTAGTCCAATTGTATAATTTAAATAAACATAAATGCAAATTTCGCATGTGGAAAAAGTAAGTACATCCTTGGCTCTAATAGGTAGTATTGCCCGCTTTGGCAGAAACAACCTCAAGTAGGCATTTCTTATAACTGTCTACCAGTCTCTGACATCGACTGGGGGAAATTTTTGCCCACTCCTCCATGCAGAATTCTTTCAGCTGTGCGATGTTTGAGGGGTTTCTTGCATGCACAGCTCGTTTAAAATCCCCCCACAACATCTCGATGAGATTTAGATCCAGGCTTTGACTTGGCCATTCCAGAACCCTCCATTTCTTTCTTTTCAGCCATTCCTTGGTGGATTTACTGGTATGTTTAGGGTCATTGTCATGTTGCAAGGTCCACCTTCGGTTGAGCTTCAACTTTCTGACAGATGGCCTCACATTATCCTCAAGCCCCCTCTGGTACAATGAAGAATTCATAGTGGATTCTATGATGGTGAACTGCCCAGGCCCTGATGCAGCAAAGCTGCCCCAAACCATAATATTTCCACCAACATGCTTTACAGTTGGCATCAGGTTCTTGTGGTCAAATGCTGTCGTTGGTTTTCACCAAACTTGTCTTCTGGTACTGTGGCCAAATAGCTCTACCTTTGACTCATCTGTCCAGAGCACATTGTTCCAGAAGTGCTGGTCTTTGCCTAGGTGTTCATTGGCAAACTTTAGTCTTGCCCTGATGTTCTTTCTGGACAGCAAAGGTGTCCTCCTGGCACACCTCCCATGGAGATCAAATTTGTGCAGCCTCTTTCTAATGGTAGACTCGTGCACTTTGACATCAACAGTGGCAAGAGCTACCTGTAGGTCCCGTGATGACATTCTGGGGTTCGTAGAGACTTCTTTCAGCATCTTGCGGTCTGCTCTCGGGCTGAACTTGCTGGGGAGGCCTGGCCTAAACAAGTTGGCAGTTGTTTGGAATCTTCTCCACTTGTAGATGATCTTCTGGACAGTCGAATGATTGATTTCAAATTGTTTGGAGATCTTTTTAAATCCCTTCCCAGACTCGTAGGCATCTATAACCTTTCTGAAGGCCTCAGAGAGCTCTTTTGATCTCGGCATGGTGACGCCGCACACTTCAACAACAAAGAGCAAACCAAACTAAATGTCTGAGGTTTAAATAAGACAGGTTCCTTCAAGATCCTGTCTAACAATGTTCTAATCATTTGCACCTGAGCTGGTGCGCCTGATTCTAATTTTAGGTATTTGAAGTAGTGATAAATGTAGGGGTGTACTTACTTTTTAAACATGCGAAATTTGCATTTATGTTTATTTAAATTATACAATGGACTCCAAAATGTAAATGTTTCATGATATTTGTTATATTATATCACCTTTATCTATCAATATTGTTGAAATGAAGATCAAATAGCTGTATGTTGAAATATGTTGAAAAAGTCAAAACTTTACATGGGGTGTACTTACTTTTTCACGTGACTGTATTCTCATACACAATTCCTCAAACACACAGCATCATCTATCTAACTAATTTCCCCTACAACTCGTGCTTCCCTCATCGTCCCTTTATCGTCCTCCATTTGCACGCCCTTTGCTTTAACAACCACGAAACTCTCTACGTCCCCTCCACAGTTTATGTCACTACTTATCTCTTGTCCCTATGGTCTTTCTAAATCACTATCAATTATCCTAGCCCTCCCTCGGCTAGTTTCGGTTCCCCATGGAGGCAACCATTGCTGGCCCCTCCATGGGCCTAACACTGCCAAGGGCCGAGCGATCCATGCGGGTGGTTGGTCGCCTGTATGGGTTGTCCGGCTGGCATTGACGATCCGAGGGGGGAGGAATTGATGGGCCCAGGTGCCGGGCTCCATCCCTGCGCGGGGCCCTTCGGTCCCACGCACGATGACCCAACCGGCCACGGTCAGAACACCTTGTTGTGAAAATCAAGATTCAACAGCAACCCAAAGTAGGTTTAATCGTAATTCGTTCTCAACATCATCTAGAGAGAAACCAATAAACATGGTATTAATAATACATACAGGTGAATACAGGTGCGGACAGGCTGTATGACTATAAAAGCTTTGATACATATTGCAGACACGTTACCTTTCTAAGGGAAGCCCAGAGAAGCTCTAGAGGTACATCGCTAGGGTTACATCGTGGTGACGGATCTGCATCGCCTGTCCGCGCTGATATATATATAGGAACCGAGAAAGGGTCGCGTAGCGGCCATGAGGCGAATAACATCAGTGTCGTAATTGGGATGACGATTTCATTACATTCTCCCCGCGCTTAGATCCAAACTGGGCGGTGAAGAACAGCAGACACATACAGAGGAATACATAGGAATGCAAAGAACGAAATACATTGGAAAGATGTCACTGCCGGTCGAACGTCCAAGGGGCCATCAATCCCGATGGCAGGGTTACTGCATTTCAGCCAGTTAGCCCGGTTAGCAATCAATCTCCAGCTATAGATATAGCCCTCATGATAATTAGAGATGATGGATGAATTGTATGTATACATCTACCTCTGCGATCGAATAGAAAACTATTATTATGTATGGTACTTTAATGTTTATGGCGTAGCCCATTGGGCAATGCCGTCAAGAACAGTGCTGGTCCATCTGTATGTATGTATGTATGTATGTATGTCCCCTCAAACGTATACCAAGCAGAACTGAGGATCTGGTCACATGACATGGCGATGTGTTACATCTGGAGGAAGTCCCAGTCAAGAAGATATCGGACCGAGCATGCAGTGGTCATCCCAGGGAGAAGACGTTGAGCCGTGGGTAGTAGTAGTCTTCCTGTGGGGTAGTCTGAGTAGATAAGTGTACCTCGTTGAACAGTGAGAAACGGCTCAGTAGCTAGATGGATAAGGTGTACCTTTGAGATTCGCAACTCATTACATAAGGTGTGCCATGACGAAGAGCGACTGGCCATACGACGCAAAGCAACGCATTACAGGCAGATGTCGGTGTGGCAGATGTGTAATTCAGTAAACCATTACAGTAGGTCTGTACCCGCCCTGGCTCCCAAGGGTACATACGCAGTACAAGCGCATGTAGTGGCACGTGAATCTACCGTTGGCAGCGATCGCACGAGTCACGAGCGGCCTCTGAAGGCTGCCTGGACGACCGGCGCACAAACGGTCGAAACGCGCCTCTCCAGCGAAGCGCGCAGAGGACCGCCGGGATGCCTATGGCAAGCTTGTCCATCTGCACAGCGCGCGGAGGATCGGAGAAGATCGGCAGACCGAGAGAGTCCCGGCTGGACAAACCATGTTTGTCCCAGCGTCGTCCCGGATCGTTATGATTGATTGTCATGATTGTCACGCGGATCGGAGAAGATCGGCAGACCGAGAGAGTTCCGGCTGGACAAACCATGTTTGTCCCAGCGTCGTCCCGGATCGTTATGATTGATTGCCATGATTGTCACGCCAGATGACCCGGATGGATTGGCCATCCCGGATGTCCGACCGATCCATCCAGTTGACGCCATCGTTGCATGGCACGGATCCAGCCGGACCGCGGATGGATCGACCATCCACGGACGCAATGGCACAGAGAAGGCCCGGATGGATTGGCCATCCCGGATGTCCGACCGATCCATCCAGTTGACGCCAACGTGGCATGGCACGGATCCAGCCGGACCGCGGTTGGATCGTCCATCCACGGACGCAATACCGCAGTGCAGCTCATTGAGGCTGCATTGGGAGGGAGAGGTGTACTCTATTTGATTGATTAATTGTATATTTAAAATCAATAAAAGATTATCACAAAATATTGTCTAATCAATTGGCGCATCGCATAACTAACCCACAAGGGGCGAGGAGGGAGTCGCCACCCGGGCGAGCAACAAGATCCTCCCGGGTCCCCACAAGAGTCGAGGTGGCCCGATCACAGGGATGGGCCATGTCGAGAAAACAAAAGGTCGCAGGGGCCACGGGTCACGGTGTACCCAGTGAGACCAGCGCGACCTCACGGGAGCGCGGCAGATTAGCAACATGGTCATATCCCTAGGACATACTATCCACAAACCGCAAGAATAACGAGGTAGACAAAACATCTGTTAAAGAGGTGGCTGCAGTGCGCTGCATACCGAAGACAGACGACCTTCACAGTCTGGGTCAGGCTGAGTCACAGTCAGACTGGGGCATAGGGGAACGGAATCAGACGAGGCGTCTCGCAGTCTCGAACTACGAGGCAAGAGCTCTGTCCGATAACAACGAGCCCAGAGTCAAGGACGAGCACGCAGTACGGTGTCCTCGTTACATGCGCAGGCGACGAGGGAGTCGGGCGCGACGCTCAATGTCACGAGGTCACCGTGTACTCCCACCGCGGTGACCCTGAGGGAGCGCCGCGGTACGTTGTACACGTCGTGACGTAAAGGACAATTAGTACATAGAAAGGTAACGAATCCCCGATGAGACCGCGGGAAGCACGCCATTACGCAAATGACGCCGCGAAGCGAACGCGTCTAAGATGCTGTAAAGCGTACGCGTGATACAGTCGATGACGTCATCAAGTAGGTCGGGCGGGTTTGACGGCGAGCTCCAGCCGAGCGGCATCCCCAGACGGAGCAAAGCAGCACACCGAAATCCAACGTCTCGCGCGCAGCAGCACCCGAGCGAGCCCGAGATCGGCACACGGCACACGAACCCGGCCGACGGCGAAAGCATCATCTAGGGCGCACCGCGTACGAGGGAAACCGAAAGCCGCGTCTCGGCCCGTTCCCGTTGATCCAGAGCGGGCGAGCCCGCCGAGCCGAGGGGCGAGCAAGCCGAGTCGAGATGGCGAGCAAGCCCGGCAGCGACAGACCGCACGACCCGAAGCAGCGCCCCGCCTGCCTGGCTGTCGGGTCTAAGGAGCGATCACATACAACGCCCTGAAGTAGCATCTCATATGAGGTGCATCGAGCATGAAGGATGAAGAGGAGGCCTTTCAGTCCGACAAGCCTGCTCTACACCAACACTACATAAACGCAATATGACGCAATCCATCAGCTTATCGAATTAAATAATTGGGTGAAACGCGGGGTGTAAAAAAAAGAATGAAAGCATTCGGTCCACATACATTCCATGCACAGCATTTTTACAATGGTCGCAGGTGGTTAACGCATACGCCGTTTGATCAAGTAAAACAAAGGACGAAGAAGAACGATCACTTATAGAATACACATGGTAGTCAGGTATACGATCAACCATTAGAAGCATATGCCCGTGTGTCGTGAAAGGCTATGAAGGTCCCGCTCGACGTCCATAGAAACTCGTCCGTGCTGCGACGAGTCCTCGCCAGGGCCCAAGCGAGCCTCCATTGAGGCGTTTCCGGGCGATCCCCTACTCAGTGGGGCCGGCGAGAGGAATCCAGCGAAGATGCGGCGCGCGCAACGGGCGCGTCGTGCATAGTAGGGATTCCATCCAGCGACGGTGCGGCGCGTGATGCGCGTGTAAGAGGGGATCCGACGAGCAGCGAGGAATCGCCGGCAACGCAGAGAGGGCCGCGATCAGAATCGCCGGCCTCACAGAGTGCCCGCGAGAGGAACCGCATGCAAAGGGGTCCATCCAGTGAAGAGGCG
Source organism: Myxine glutinosa (assembly GCF_964187855.1). Taxonomy (NCBI): domain Eukaryota; kingdom Metazoa; phylum Chordata; class Myxini; order Myxiniformes; family Myxinidae; genus Myxine; species Myxine glutinosa. The sequence continues at coordinate 328,582,933 of NC_136261.1, forward strand.
GCGCGCGCAACTGGCGCGTCGTGCATTTGTAGTGATTCCTTCCAGCGACGGTGCGGTGCCACGCGAAGGGTGCCACGTGTAGGAGGTGATCGGAATCAGGATGGGATCGCGGGCCTCCCAGAGTAGTAGCACGCGATGGGAGCAGTGCACGTCGATTCGCGTGGAGGAGGTGGTTCCACCGAGTATCGAGTGGTCGGGGTGAGCCGGTCGTGAGAGGCACGGCGTGCTTCCGACGAGCAGCGCGCGTTCGCGCGGAGGAGATGGGCCACAGAGTAGCGAGTGGTCGGAGTGGAGCCGGTCGTGAGAGGCACGGCGTGATTCCGACGAGCAGCGCTCGTTCGCGCGGAGGAGATGGGCCACAGAGTAGCGAGTGGTCGGAGTGGAGCCGGTCGTGAGAGGCACGGCGTGATTCCGACGAGCAGCGCGCGTTCGCGCGGAGGAGATGGGCCACAGAGTAGCGAGTGGTCGGAGTGGAGCCGGTCGTGAGAGAGAGATGTGACTCGGAGTAGATGGGCCACTGAGTAGCGAGTGGTCGGAGTGTGCCGTCCGTGTGGAGGCATAGCCGACATGGGAGACGTGATCACTCGCGTAGGAATCTCAACTCGGGCCGAGGCACGCGTATCTAGGATGAATCCCTCGGACGGAGCCGTTAGTGCTTCCGAGCTGCGACCGGACGGGTAGGCCGGCGGCTCCAAGCGGGTCCGTCGTTCCGACGGGGTCTCAACCGCGGGACGTTGCCCAGTAGCATCGTGCTCCAGGCATCGAGCCGGAGTCCGTCACGCCTGCTCTGGCGTTCGGGTCTCATGAGAGCAGGTCGCTTTTTGTCGACGCGGTCCCGCGAAAAGGCTTGCGACGTCCCGTCTTTCGAGGCAGGCCGGCAGTGAGAGTAGTCGGAGCTCCGTTGCTGGAGCTAGCTCGATGGGTCCTCCGCTGGGCATTCTTCTCCGAGGCGAGCAGTGCAGGAGCGATGTCAGGAGAGGAATTACGATTAAGTGTTGTGAAAATCAAGATTCAACAGCAACCCAAAGTAGGTTTAATCGTAATTCGTTCTCAACATCATCTAGAGAGAAACCAATAAACATGGTATTAATAATACATACAGGTGAATACAGGTGCGGACAGGCTGTATGACTATAAAAGCTTTGATACATATTGCAGACACGTTACCTTTCTAAGGGAAGCCCAGAGAAGCTCTAGAGGTACATCGCTAGGGTTACATCGTGGTGACGGATCTGCATCGCCTGTCCGCGCTGATATATATATAGGAACCGAGAAAGGGTCGCGTAGCGGCCATGAGGCGAATAACATCAGTGTCGTAATTGGGATGACGATTTCATTACACACCTCACCTGGTAAGGTGCGTGGCTCCGGAAATCCAAACCTCCCCTCAAAACCCGCCGATTGCGCTAGCCCCGGTACGGCGCCAACAATACCGTGCGGGTGCCGGAGGTACGAATCGTGCACGCCGGTCCTTGTGAGACCGACGCAGCACCGATTCCTTCCGGTCCCCACGGCACACCACTCACCGGGGGCTCGCGTGCGCTACTCGTCCCGCTAGGCACTACCCCAGTCGGTGTCGATGCCTGGGCCCCGTCATCACATTTTGTGACCCACTCCATACTCGCACATCCAGGCGCACACACGCATTTCACACACTCTGTCATCGCACACCCCGGTGCACACTCTTTCTCCACGCACTCCGGTACGCACTCTCTCTCCACGCACTCCGGTGTGCACTCTCTCTCCACGCACTCCGTAACACTACCAGTCGCACACCTCACAATGGGCCCTTCACGACCGCCCGGGTCTCGCCTCTCTCCCAAGCTCGCCGAGCACCCGTTCACACCAAACACATTCCCGATATTGCAACTCACCTCGGGGCTCCCCCGCTTCTTTGCCAGCACCTGCAAGCTTTCCATTTGGTTAGCAAGCATGTCATCACGGTGCGAACACAAACTTTGTACACATTCCATAACTTCCTCCCTTAATTCACTCCCTGTCTCTCCTCGTCTCTTTTTAATTTCAAGTATTTCTTCTTTTTCCAAAGTTACCTCCTCCAGCCTCCTCCAGCCTGGGCCCCGTCATCACATTTTGTGATGCACGGCGTGCAAGAGCTTCTGTTTCACCTCTATTTCCCGTTGCGCCCCTACTATTACTATTTCCTCCTCTACGCGTTCCTCGCACCGCGTCACCTCGTCACGTACCACTGCTACCTCCTCGCTAATCTGACGCCCAATGTCCTCCCCCATCTTTTTCATTGATTCGTTTATCTTTTCTCCCATCTTTTTCCAGTCACACCTTGCTTCGTCCCTCATCTTTTTCCAGTTGCAGTTTGTCTCCTCCCTCTGGGTATCCATCCGTTCACTCAATTGATCACCCATCTCTTTAATTCGCACCTCCAAGGATGCATTCATTTGAGTTAAGAACAACTCGATGTTAAAACCCCCTTGCACAGCGGGCCCGGCCTCCGCCGCCATGTGCGAAGCGCCGCCATTTCCTCCCCCTCCTGCTGCACCCTCATCAACTCCCTCATCCAATAATTGTTCCTGCTGGTCCTGGGTTATTAATTCGTCCACATTTTCTATTCCCACCGGCACCTGGTCATCTTGGCCAGCCATTGCACGAACTCAAATTTTTTTGTTTTTAAACTAAATTTTGTACGCTCGTAATTTTGAGTACGTGAAGCGCACTCCAGGTCCAAATATCCCACTCCCGGACACCAATTTTGTTGGTGTCAGGGTTCAAATCCCACTCCTGACACCAAATTTGTTGCGGATCTCGGGTTCGTCGACGTACTAAGGGGGGGGGGGGGTTAAGCCCTGCTCCCCCTCAAACTCCGAGTCCACGAGGCTGCCACCCACACTACACTCGTGGTAGACGGATTGCTAAGCAATTCCAGCCGCCGAGCCCACAGCTACGCGCGGAAGGGTTAACGGTCACGACCCGAGTACCTTCGACACACGCAGCTGTGAGAACGGGGACTGAAGCCCGCACGAGTCACACTGATACTGGACGCCCGAGCGGTTGTGCGTCGTGTAACTCATGCTGTTAACACGATTGAACCCGATCGAGCGGTTTTAATTCGGGGCGATGCTTGGCCAATGTGGAAAGGACGATGACGGCCAGGTTGGAAACCAAACCACAGGATTTATTCACAATGTACAGTATTCACAGAAAAGGGACAAAGCGGAGAATCTTAGCGGCCTTACCTAGGTTCCCAGACAAGGGCCCTCATTCGTTCGGGGAAGGGAAGGAAGAGGGTAATGCGCACAAAGCGCAGCCGCTTCGTGCAGTTTGCCTGGACGGGCTCGTTGCACGGAAACCCCCAAGGATCGCTCCAACCTGGGACACCACAGCCGGAGATGTTCGCGGCTGGGGGGTTGATCAAGGACGTGCACGTAGCAGGAATCCGAGGAGCGTATCTCAGGGTCAGCGAGGCAGAGAGTGTATCTATATTCAGGAGCCTGGCATGAGTCAGAGAGCCTATATGCAGGAGCCTGGCGCGAGTCAGAGAGAGAGGGAGCGGGAGTCCGGGCCGGGTTTTATAGCCCCCCGACACCCTACTCGAACGTTCCACGGGCCTCCATTGGCCACCTGGGGTCACGTGTCGTGACAGCCCCTTATTGGTCACCCTCGGCCACTCCCTTCAGCTCCCATTGGCTGTTCGCTGCTCACCGGCCATGCCCTCCAGCTCCTCCCTCGGGCCTGCAAGGCCTGGCCTAGGCCCATGACGAGGCACTTTAGGCTTTAATGAGGCCTACCATTACCTTGCCTGCCTCAACGCATACTAACACCGGGAAGAAGACTATACTTCACATTTAATAATAAATAACTAACTATGCGAGGCTACATGTTGTGGTGTAACTAACTACTAACTAACTAACTAACTACCAATGGGCATTCTGCGTAATGGAAAATGTGACTTCAACAACATTATGTAAATAACAGTTCAATATCATGGAAATTTAATATTGTCTAGCGATGTGTTCCCTAAAGATGTTGCTTGATTAAATAAACCTCCCTCCCAACCGATTGTCCTCAATTCCCCTCCCAACCCCAATTCCTTAACCCTCCCCAGACCCCAAGGCTTCAATCCCCTCCACACTCTGTCTTAAAATCCCTTCCCACCCCAGTTACTCAACCCTCCACCCCCACCTCGAGTCCTCAAGCCCCATCCCAACTCTTTGTCCCCGCTCTGCCCATACCCCGACTCTTTGTCCCCCCCCCCACCCAACTCTTTGTTCTCCCCTCACCATTTATTCCTGTTCTTCAAAGGAAGAGGTTATTCTTGCTGTGATGAAATTGTCACCTAAGTTACGACCCTGATGTTATTCTCCTCATTGCCGCTACGCGACTCCTCCGCGGCTCCTATAAAAGAGACTGCCTTTCAGCGCAGAAGGCAGTTCTGCGCTATGTAACTCTATAGCACCTCTGAGCTTCCGTAGAATGGTAACGATTCTGCATTGAGCGCTACCTGCTCGCTTGTCTAGATATCACCTGTATGCACCTATATTTATCTGAAGTAACACTAATACTATGATTGCTGATTTTCTCTTTAGATGCTGTCTGAGATCGATTACGATTAAACCTACTCTTGAGACAATGTTGTAGATCTGATTCTTACAACAATTAATCGTAATCCTCTCCTGACATCGTTCCGCATCGAGATGATGCCCATGCTCCTGCGACTACCCCGCCTCGGGGAAGCACATCAAGCGGAGGACCGGCCGAGCCAGCTCTAGCCACGGAGCACCAACTACTCTCGCTGCCAGCCTGCCACGAAGAGACCGGATGCATTGGAACCCCTCAAGCATTTCGTTCAGGAACTAAGCCGTCTGAGCATGTACTGCTCTCCCGAGGTCCGAACGCCAGAGCAGGTTTGACGAACTCCAGCAAGACGCCTGGAGAACGATGCTACTGGGAAACGTCCTGCAGCTGAAACCCCGTCGGGTCGACGGACATGCTCTGAGCCGAAGGTACGAGTCTGGCTGTGACTGCCTCGGTTACGGGAAACGCTGGCAGCTGCTTATGCGAGAATCGGAGTCCTCCTGGATTTGCATGCCAGGCACGAGATGTGATTTTCTACGCGTGTACTCACGACGCGCCTGTCTAACGCGCCTCACTCCGCCGGCATATCCGACCACCGCTGGACGGAATCCCTTCCATGCGTGAATCACGCGCTGCACCAATCGCGGGCACTACTCTGCGAGGCCGGCGATCCCGATTGCTGCTCGTCGGAATCCCGCCTATGCGCGACTACTCTACGAGGCCGGCAATCACCGCTGGCCGGAATCGCCTCAACGCTTGAGGCTCGATTGGTATCCCTAGAGGACCTGACACTGCGTGGAAGGTCGATTCTGAGGACATCATGCGGGATCTTCATAGACTCCCAGGCACTCGGGCACTACAGGGGAATGTCGTATCAAGCTATTTGTTGATACACCATAGCATGATGTATTTGGATGACCGCCTAGCGGGCTTGCCCACCTTTGACATGAATCCACCTTCGACACGACACGAACCACTCAGCGCAGTTCGATGATTTATCCATCATGTTTCTGCCGAACACCATCTTCTTTGCTCGTGTGTTAGCGGGAATGGCTACCGAACTGTTGACGCTATTCCCGATCCTCTTTGCTCGTGTGTTGGCGGGAATGGCTACCGAACTGTTTGCACTATTCCCGATCCTCTTTGCTCGTGTGTTAGCGGGAATGGCTACCGCACTGTTGACGCTATCCCCGCATCTAACTCCTGACAAACACGGTCCGATAGCTATCCAATGAGACGCTACTTCAGGATGTGCAATTTATCGCTGCCCAGCGTGCTCGCCCACTCGACTCGGCGTGCCCAGCGCTGGTTCGACAGGCCGCGTTCGATATATTTTGGGCTTTCCTCAAACGCGTGGTTCGCCCGAGTAAATATGACCTGCTCGTCGACAAGGTTCGTATTCGGTACCCCAATCCCGAGCACGCTCGTCGCTCGTGTGCTGCTGCCAAATGGACACGAGTCTATAGTTACGGCCAGGTCATTTTGCTCCGTGCCGGGCTACAGCGGGGATACCGCTCAGCTGGAACTCAGTCCGGGGAATCCGATGATGGGGAATTCGCCGTCAACCTCGCCCGCACGAGCCCGATCCGATCGACAACGGGCGGGGGCCGATCCGATCGACATTGAGGACCCAATACGCGGTACCCGGCACCATCGGTCCAGTCCTGGATCGCGGGTCTTTCGGCCAGGGCGGTGGCCCTCTCAAATCCCGCGTTTGCATGCATTTGCCCTGAGGCGGCATTAATGTAACTGAGTGCGACCGATGACGTCACCTATCAAATTACACGTTTGCCTGAAGGCAGCATTAATGTAACTCGAGTGCGACCGATGACGTCACCTATCAAATCACGCGTTTGCCTAAGGCGGCATTAATGAACTTGCATGCTTCTCGAGTCTTCTCGAGATCGGAGATTCGTTTATCCGAGTTTCCATCTACCTTGGTACCTCCACGGTTGCGGACATACTCAAACTTACCGCTCTAGCTCAATACGTGTGTGTCATAATGTTACTTGCCGTGCTTCCTAGAGGCCGCGCGCCCGAGCCGTCTCACATCAACGAGGACTCATACCGTTATTCGCTAGGACTATAGTGCATTCGGGGTACAGACTAGCATCAACGAGGACTCCATCCGTTATCCGCTAGGACTATAGTGCATTCGGGGTACACGGTGGCCCGGGGATGACAACACTGAGCGCGGGGCTCGACTCCCTAGCCTCGTGCTAGACATGGTGGCGCCGCCCGACTGTTCGCCCTTGAACAGAGCTCTTGGCTTGTTTACACCTCATTCGCGCCGGGATCGAGACTGCGAGACGCCTCGTCCGGTTGTTGCCTGCATAACTTTCCCTCTGACCTAGACAGCGAAGGTCGCTCTGCATCGGTACACAGAGCGCAGCTGCAATCTCGGGGGGTGGGTGGATGAGGATGAGAACCGAACATCCTCTCGGTTTTGTCAATAGGGGGAATCCATCCAAGACATCACATGCGAGTCCACGGCGTCAGTGCGTCACTTCCCGCCGTGCGCCATGTGAAACTCCACGGCGTCAGTGCGTCACTTTGGCGTCGGTATCCAGCCAGGTCTGAGCCCATTCGAACAGTATAACTGGGCCGATCTGGTTCATCCTCCATTTCGCCATAACCTTAACACTAATTTAGGTTAGGTCACGTGACATCGCATGCCGTGCGTGTTCCGTCCGAGGTAATTACCAACCCACAGAGCGCTGTGCTGCTGGACGGGACGTGTCATGCCCGTCTGCGTGTTCGAGACGAACGGAGGCCTCGTGGGGCCTTCAGTCCCTTCACTTATCGACCGGTGAGGGGCCCTCGCTGCGGATGTGACAATGTGGGCTGCCTGAGCAGGCCTCACCGTAGGCGACATTCTCCACGATTCCCATGAATCGCCATGTTACGTGAGTACGATATCTTTGACGTTTGACCTTAACGTGCGTGAGGACGTTCGTCGTATGTGCCGAGCGAGGCCTAGTCGCGAGGGGCTGCGGCCGTGCGTCTACCAATACGAACGGCTCATATCGTTGCTCTCCCTCGATCGATTACGATTAAACCTACTCTTGGGACAATGTTGTAGATCTGATTCTTACAACACTTGCATCATTACATATTATTTCTTCATTACCTCATTAAAATGGAGGAATTGTTAACTCTTTCGCCTCTCCTATCTCATTATGCCATAACTAACTTCACCTACTCCTACCTCCTCATAACCTGCTTTTCCACCTTCCCAACTCCTCATTTCACTCCATTCACAATATTAGTAGCAGCGATATGTCACGATACCAATTATTAGCTCATCTGGAACGATGCACCAAGCCTGGTGTTGGCTTAGCGGTTAGGGTGCAGGCTTGGGATCCTAGGATCCTGGGTTCGAATCCCGGTCGATCGCTGAATTAACGCCAGGGGGTTGACTCAGCCTGTCATCCTTCAGAGGTCGGCAAATTGACTACCAGCTTGCTGGGATGAATGATCACGGTGTGTACCCCGATTTAGAATAGGTACACCGTATCCCTGCGCATCGTAAGAGCGTGACCAAGGGTTGGCGTCAGGAAGGGCATCCGGCCATAAAAACAATGCCTCAAACAGGGAACCATGATTGTCATGGGGCCCGCAAGGCTAACCCCCGCTCTAGCGGGGAAAATGGCCTTAAAACGACCATTCATTCATTCATTCTGGAACGAGGTTCAGGGGAGCTTATGCGATGGTGCGTTGTCCGTCCATCCGTCCGTCAGTCAGTCCGTAAACACTTGAAACTTCTTCTCCGAAACCACTGATGGGATTGCGACCAAATTTGGCACAAATGATATTTGTTGTGTTGTGACTAAAGTTTGTTCAAGGCATTAACAAAGTCGGGGTCTAAGGGTGTTTACGTGGGGGGTCAAAGTGGGTCCAGGTTTGACCCCCCCCCCCCCTTCCCAAAATAGGTACTTGCTTTCTTTTCTGAAACTACACACACAATTTTGATGAAACTTGACCACATCCTTCACTACCCGTGATGTACCAAAGTTTGTTCACGGCATTAGAAAAATTGGGGTCTTAGAAGGTATATTGGGTGGTTGGGGGAGGGGGGTTTCCCCTCAAAGTAGGTATTTTTTAAATTTGTTTGTTTAAAGTATTGTGATTATCTGAGTATGATTCTATATGCTGCCCTGTTTTCTAGCAATCATTGAAATTGGTTTAAAATACCCTTAGTCGGTGCAGTATACTGTTTATTCCACCAGGTGAGTGCCCGGGGTATTGCCCCTATGTTTAAAACTACCTTCAGGTCCCATTTCACAATCTCCCGAGTTATGTCCCACGGAAATTCAATGCAATTGTCCCTCTTAAATGATTGTGAGTAGCCTAATTGTGTTAATAAATCATCCTAAATTTATTATACTAGCAACGGTACCCGCCCTACGGGCGGGGCTTCAATTGGGGGCCCAAATGAAAAGGCTAAATATCAGAAATTGAAGGCTTTTTTTCTTTTAAACGATTTATATAAACATCTGTTTATATATCTCGATCGGTGCAGCCGTTTGTGCGGCACCCGGGAAAATAACGTCATGCGGGAGTAAGCATCAGCAGGATGTGGCAGTGTGGGAGTCCACGTTTCTGATCCTCCTTCATGCCGAAGTATCCCACCACTTCTCCAAGCATTCTGCTCTTCAGATCCGCCATGAGAGATTTAAGCTTGATACTGAAGACGCGTGCAGTTAGTACTCCCGATGTCGTATGTACTCCCGATACGTGTTTCCTTCATTGTAAAAACTACCAAATCAACAGTTAAAAGGATTTTGAGCCGATAAGTGTTACGGCCTTGGAAAGATCGATGGAGACAGCGATCTGTTAGCATATACACCGCCCAAATAGCTATGTGGAATTCTCTCATGTTAAGATTAAACGTCGTTTGAACTTTGGCCGAGGTCATTATTTACTTTTAATGATGTTTGTATACGAATGATGTTTAATGATGTTTATATTGGTTTTGGGTCGTCCTTTCTGCATATCTTGTGGGATTGTGAGTTGGAGAGACGGCCGTGATGGTGGGGAGGGGGTTGGAATTCTCTCAAGCAGGGATTCAACCCGTGTCCTTATAAAAGGTCTTTGTCCGAGGTCACCGAGTCCGTTCGGTGCAGCTGTGCAGCGATCGGTGCAGCCGTATGTGCGGCACACGGGAAAACAACATCGTCACAATGAAAACATCGTCACAATAAACGTTATGCGAACGCAAATGTTATGCGGGAGTCCAAACCTGAGAATGCTGGAGACTAAAGCTGAAATTGGAAAAACAATATAGCCTATTTTACTCCTGGGGATCCCAGGATTAACCAACTAAAATATCGTTGTGATCGGTTCAGTCGTTTTTGTGGTACCTTCGAACGAACGGACAGACAGACAGACAGACAGACAGACGGACGGACATTTGGTGAATTATAGTAATATTCTTTGTGATGTACACATATACAACATTAAAATCGAATACCGACAAAATAACGTTAATCTACAATCTCATGAGATTTCGTCATCTCCTTATGCAGTATGCGATGGAGGGACAGACAGACAGACAGACAGACAGACAGAAGACTGGGATGGAAAGACACACACACACACACACACACACACACACACACACACACACACACACACACATACACACACACACACACACACACACACACACACACATATATATATATATATATACGACTACATATAATTTCAAAGCACACCTGGTCACAAGTGTGCCTCACTGACCGGGTCCTCATTCATCTTGTTTTGGCCGTTCAACCTCGATATGGTCAGCTAAGGTGGGCCAACAGGGGCACATACGCCTCCACATGCAGCAGCTACACCTGGATATGTACATAAACCCACCCCCAGCCAGTGAGAACACAGACTACAACAACAAAACCGCCTCCATTCCCAGATTCTACAGTCCCTCACCCACTCACTCACACACGAAGAAAAAAAAAAAAACCGACCGACCACCTACTCTTACAACATCCACCATTCAAACAAAAACACATTCATGCAAAACCACACTCCTGCAACACACACACCCACTCCTGCAACACACACACCCACTCCTGCAACACACACACATACACACTCCTGCAACACACACACACACACACACACACACACACACACACACACACACACACACACACGCACGCACCATTCACACATCTCTATTTATCTTCCATGCTCAGTCACTACCTCCTAAGATTGAAATGAACCACCCCCCACAACATCAACCTTCACCGTTCGACGTGCCTCCATAAACTTCCTCCATATCCAAAATGAGACTTTCAAGGCAACCTGGGCCACTTTGTCACACATCTTCCTTCTTTCTGTCCCACACACTCCAAGCCGAGCAAGAAATGCAGAAAAAGAATTGCCAACATACCCTCTACACCCCACCTCAAATCTCTGACAAGAAACTCGCCAACCCTTCCCCCGACACTCTGCCTCCAGCTCACTGTACTTTCCTCTCTTCCTCTCGTGCACCTCCTCCATGTTCTCTTCCCAAGGTACAGACAATTCCCCTAAGATGACCTGTCTTGTTGCACCTGACCAGATGACAATGTCAGGCCGCAACCTTATCACACAGATCTCCTCTGGGAATACCAATTGTGGCTTTAGGTCTGCCACAACCTGCCAATCACAAGCATCTGACAGCCCTCTTGCTTTCAACCTCCTCCTCTTTTCACCTCTTACCACTTGGCCCTCCTTGACAAACAACACCCCATCGATCTCCTTCTCCACTCTTCTCTCTCTCTCTCTCTCTCAATCTCAGCACCTCTTGTTGCACCATCTGCACTACCACCGCCAGCATCTGATCATGCCGCCACTTGTATCTTCCTGCTGTCAATGCTACTGAGCATGCATGCCTGCTTTTGTATCTTTTACAACGATACAACTACGCAATCAATTACAACGTCAAAAACGGCAGAGTCATTTGAATGCAGGGAAGCCCTGTGATTGGCAAGGACTTCGACCAATCCATGACGTGAACTGTCCCCAATGGAACTTAACGGTTAACACCACACTCACCTCCTCCGAGGAAGAGAACTAGTTTGCTCTCGAAACGTCAGGCTATAAATAAAAAATTTAAATCATTTTATTGCTCAGTGTACTATCATTTACAATATGAATCCTGAGCTACAAATCTTTCGACATGTATGTATATATATATATATATATATATATATATATATATATATATATATATATATATATATATATAATATATATATATATATTATATATATATATATACATATATATATATATATATATATATATATATATATATATATATACATATATATATATATATATATATATATATATATATATATATATATATATATATATATATATATATATATATATATATACAGACTTGGCATTTAATATGGAATATTTTTTTTGTGGGGGTGAACTTACTTTTCAAGATGACTTAGAACCAAAAGTTCATTGGAATTACGTTGAAATTATTCTAGATTTTGTTAATGTGACCTTTAAAAGAAACAAAAACCACATTTGATATTTCGAAGCAAATAAATTGATCTTTGAAAGTGATGGAAACTGATATCGAACTCAATTCACGGACAGTACTGTGTTAAACTTCTGTACGTTTTCCAGAAGTATCTCTTTATTTTGCACATGAGCCAAAAAAAATTTCAACAAAAACAAAAACTAAATTATGACTGGGATTACGGACAATAAAATTACAGTTCAGTACTTCGTGTAACCCCCACGAGCATCAGGAGAGCACGTACACGTCGAGGCATGCTGTTCACGAGATTTGCCAAGGTTTGGACAGGAATCGCTTGCCATGCAATGACAATAGCCTCCTGCAATTCACGCACAGAGGTCGGCTGCTGTTCCAAGTTGTCGATTTGACGCATTAATTCTGCCCACAAGTTCTCTATCGGATTCATATCCGGGGACATGGCAGGCCACTCCATATGCTCTACACCACGGTCAGCAAGAAAGTGTTGGATCATGCGAGCACGATGAGGCCGTGCATTGTCATCTTGGAAGACAAAGTTTCCTCGAAAGGCTGCACGAGCAAATGGAAGCAATGTTTCTTCCAGAATGGCCCTGTACTTGAACTGGTTCAGCTTTCCATTCAGAACAACCAGGTCAGTTTTGCCCCCTGCATGAAAAGCAGCCCAAACGGTCACCCACCACCTCCAGCTTGGACTCTTGGCACTATACAATCTTCGTTGTGGGCTTCATGCACTTGTCTGCGCACTAGGACGTGGCCATCTTGACGATAGACCGGAAATCTAGACGCGTCACTGAAGGGGACGTGATTCCAGTGTCCTGGCTGCCATTGACGGTGCTCTCTGGCCCACTGCAATCGGTGCTGGCTGTGTTGTCTGGTCAGGCGTGGCTTTCTCAGGGGACGCCTGGCACGATAGCCTGCTTAAACCAGTCATTGGTTGACTAGCCTTCTGGATACAGGCACATTTGTCAGTTGCTGCCACTCAGCCCTAAGCCGATTAGCTGACTTCGTACGGCGATTGCGGACTAACCGGTGCAGCTGGCGATCATCTCTCCTTGTGGTTCTGCGTGGACGTCCTGGCCTCGGTATTGGAGTAGGGACACCCCTCTGAGCATTTCGTTTCAGGATCTTTGACACCTGACCTTGAGTGATGCCATACTGCCGAGCAATAGCACGCTGTTTCATGCCAGAATTTCGTAAAGCCACCACTCCATGACAAACAGCATTGTCACGTTGACGGACCATCTCCAGAGGAAGCGGCAATAACTTTTGTAGACGTGCAGCAGTTGTTTTCCACTAATACAGAACGCAACAATCCTTATATACCCGATTGTGAAGCCAATCGTCAAATGTACCTGTCCTTACATTTTGTCACGCCACCTGTGATATAATCCTGTTGTTGACTTCTTGCTGCGAAAGACAATCAGTGACATGGTTCTTTCAACAAAGACATCACCAAAGGTTAAAAGAAACTCACCAGATTGATATACTGGGTTCAGAAAGTAAACCCAAGTAAAGAAAAAAAAAAATTCCATATTAAATGCCAAGTCTGTATATATATATATATATATGTACATATATAATTTATATAAATTGTTACGTGCTCCTCCCCAAACCCCGGTCACGGTGTACCTCTGAGCCCCGAGAGGAGTCACGGCAGAAAGATGTGTTATTCTGTATGTCAAAGATCAAAGGTGAAACCACACCAATTGTTACCAACAAACAAGTATTGTATTAAGGTCACACAAGAATAACAGTACAATAACAATATTAATCAATTGTACAACCAATATATCATTCCTATGATGGTACCATCAGTTTCGTACAATATAACTCACTGTGCTCCAAGTGAGCGAAAATAACATTTTTATTTATTTATTTTTTTTAATTTTTTTTGTATACAAGATCGAGGCTCGTGAAAGAGCGAACATTTATCACACAGAAAGACAAACCGACAAACCGACACATAACCGACAAACCGACACATAAAACAAATAACATCGGGAGCGGTAGACAAGATGGGGAGAGAGGGGAAAGGACACAAACACAACATTTGAGAGCAGGAACCGAGAGACATGGAGACATCGAGAGATCTGTGGGAGGGAGAGGTCTTTGGGGGGGAGGCATGGGAAATGGGGTGGGAGAGGCATAAAACATATGGACACTGCCAGGACTACCAGGAAAGAAGTTGGAATTACAAACAAGGTGGATCTGGGGTGAATTAGTTGGGGTAGAAAAGATCAAGGTTTTGGATGGGGGAAGATAAGAGATGGTGGTGAACAGCTGTTTTAAAGACCTGGAGGGAGGAGTGGGATTGAAGGGAGTGTGGGAGTTTGTTCCAGAGGCGGGAGAAAAGAGGAATGAAGGAGTGAAGGTGAGCAGAGAGCCGAGATTTCGGCAGTTTAACCATCAGAGGCTTGCTGGCAGATCTTGTGCGACCTGTAGGAATATTTGGGGGACAGAGCACAGAGAGAGCTGGGGAGCAAGGCCGGAGAGGAGTCGGTAGAAGACAGAAAGACCACCTACCTGCCTGCGGTGAGTGAGTGAAAGGCCCTCAGAGATAGCTTCATCGCGGGAGATTCCAATGATTCTGAAAGCTTTGGTTTCAACAGCGTGAAGCCGAGCTAAGTGTGAGGCAGGAGCACCAGCCCATTGGGGAGAACAGTATTCCATTGAGCTGCGGAGGAAAGCCTTGTATGTGGTGAGGAGCTCAGGTGTGCCTTGGAAGGACTTCGCACGACGGAGGATGCCCAGTCGGCGACTGGCTTTGCAGGCCAGCTTGGAAATGTGGTTTTCCCAAGAAAGATCATGGCAGATAGTGAGACCCAAAAGCTTGAGCGACAGAACTTCTTGGAGAGGATTGTTGAGAAAGTAGATGGGAGGGTTGTCCAGTCGATCTTTTCGGAGAGACATAGTAAGAGTGTGAGATTTGTCAGGATTGAAAGACATGTTCCACTTGTTTGACCAGTCTGTGATTTTGTCCAGGTCTTCAGAGAGTGAGGAGGCTGCAGACTGCCGATCTGAGGGAAGAGGAATGGAGCGGCAGAGAGTGGAGTCATCAGCAAAGAGATAGAGAGGATTTTCCAGAGAGTCGGAGAGATCATTGATAAAGACCAGAAAAAGCACAGGGCCCAGCACACTGCCTTGGGGAACTCCAGCCTGAACAGGAAGGGGAGATGAGAGAAATCCATTCAGGGCCACACGTTGACTACGACCAGAGAGGAAGTCCGCAAGCCATGCATGGAGATTTCCATGGATACCATAGGAGTAGAGTTTGGTGAGCAGAGCTGGGTGCCAGACCGTATCGAAGGCACGTGATATGTCAAGGGAGACAGCTCTGATTTCCTGTTTGGCATTGAGGACCTCCATCCATTGTTGAGACAGGAGAAGCAGCATGTCCAGAATAGAGTGACCTGGTCTGAATCCAAATTGATGATCAGAGATCAAGCCATTGGAGAAGAGGAAAGATTTCATATCCGAAGCAATGATGGAATTCCATGACTTTGCTGATAATTGGGAGCAGGCTGATTGGTCTGTAGTTAAAAGGATCTGTTTTTGCACCTTTTTTGTGCAAAGCGGTAATGTTTGCTGATTTCCAGGATGCTGGCAGATGACCTTGAGCAAAAGATAGGGTGAAAAGAACAGAGAGAGGGTGAGATAGAGCGGCAGAGCAGGATTTTAGGACCCGTGGGCTGATGCCGTCTGGTCCAGTTGCAGAATCAGAGTCGAGGTTAGACAAAAACTCCTCCATCTTGTCAGGAGAGAAGGACACAGAGTCCAGGAGCAGTTGGGTTCGACTGGGAAAGGTGGGAACAGAGAGAGATGGGTTTGGGACTAAAGATTTTGAGGCAAACACAGAGTTGAGGCATTCGGCTTTGTCACGTGCGATGTCAACTGTGTGGCCATTTGAGGTAAGGGAGGGGATGGAGGGGGAACAAACACCAGAAACGGATTTGACCAGACGCCACCAGGATTTGGAGGAAGGAGACAGGTTTGAGAGTTCGTTCTTGAGTGAGGAGAGATAGTGCTTTCTGGCACTCCTGAGGGTAGACACACACTTGTTCCGAGCTTGGTGGAAGGAACTGAGATTGCTTTCAGTTGGATTAGCCTTCCAAGAGGCAAAGGCAAGTTGTTTCAGGGCAACTGCCTCACCACAAGATTCGGTGTACCATGGACGGGAGGAAGGGTAAGACAACTGAAGACGAGATGGGATAAATCTGTGCATGAGAGAGATCAGTTTGCTTTGGAAGAATTCCCAGGAAGAATTGATGTCAGAGGCAGTGGAGATGGGAGACCAATCCAGACGATTGATGGCTGCTTGAAGCCCGTCCCAGTCGGCCTGAGTGAAATGCCAGACTCTTCGACGCTGAGGAGGCTCTCTGAGAATGGCCAGAGAGATGTCCACTTTGACAAGCACATGATCAGAAGAACCGATTGGAGCAGAAGAAGAGCAGCAGACATTAGCAGGGAAGTTTGTCATAACCAAGTCTAGAAGAGAAGAAACTCCATTGGCTGAGATCCGGGTCGGGAAATTGACAGATTGTGTCAATCCCAGTGAGTCACAGAAGTCCTTTGCTGAGGTGCCATGACTGGTGAGAGAGGAACCCACACCCAACCAGGTGGCATGATGACAGTTGAAGTCACCACATATGAGGAAGAGAGAGTTGGGATGAGTGGATAGAAGTTGGTCCATGTAGTCAGAGAGTGAAATGTAAATTGAGTCATCACTGTTTGGGGGACGGTACAGAACACATATGAACAAAAGGTGGGAGCGGAGAGGAAGCCGTAGCCAGAGGTACTCCTGGGGGTGAGGAGGAGAGAGGGCAGTGCAAGGAGAGTGAGGAAGAGAGTTTTTGATAAAGATAGCCACCCCACCACCAGGACGAGGCTCAGGTCTATCATACCGGAAGAGGGAGTAACCAGGAAGAGATATTGAGGAATCAGAGACATCTTGAAGGAGGAAAGTCTCTGTTAAGCAGATCAAGTCTGGATTGTCAGAAGCAACCTGTATGGAGAGATCAGTCAGGTTTGAGCGAAGGCCCCGGATGTTTGAGGTCCATACCGTGAAAGAAGAGAGAGGGGGAGCATCGGGTACAGGACAGGGGAGGGGAGGAGTAGGGTAAGATGAAGGATGAGAGGGGGAGGTAGGGAGAGCAGTTGATAGTGTGTCAGAGATTACAGAAGAGTTCCAAGAAAGGGAAGGATGAGGAGGATGAAAGGTTTGGTGGTGAAGGGATGAGGCAGAGTGAGGGGTTGTTTGAGGGGGGGCATGGGACAGTAGAAGTTTGGGGGGGGGGGTGGAGGCATGAGATAGAAGGGAGACGAGGTGGGGAGGAGGCAACTTTGAGGAGGGGGGAGGAGGGAGAATTTGAGAGGAATGGTATGGGGGGAGATTTGAATGGGAGGAGTTGGGGGGGAGTTTTGAAGGGGAGGAGTGAGGCGGGAGTTTAGGAGGGGAGGGGCAAGGGGGGAGTTTAGGAGGAGAGGGGCAAGGGGGGAGTCTAGTAGTGGAGGGGCAAGGGGGGAGTTTAGGAGTGTAGGGGCAAGGGGGGGGATTTGGAGGAGAGGGGCAAGGGAGGAGTTTATGAGGGGAAGGGCAAGGGTGGAGTTCAGGAGTGGAGGGGCAAGGGGGGGGATTTGGAGGGGAGGGGCAAGGGGGGAATTTAGGAGGGGAAAAGCAGGGGGGGAGTTCAGGAGTGGAGGGGCAAGGGGGGAGTTTAAGAGTGGAGGGGAAAGGGGGGAGTTTAGGAGTGTAGGTGCAAGGGGGGGGGGATTTGGAAGGGAGGGGCAAGAGGGGAGTTTAGAAAGTGGATGATTAATGAAAGACGAACATTGATAACAAATTGGGTTTGTTGTGATTTTCAAGTTAGCAATCCGATTCAGAACGATGGAGGAGGGATGGAATGAATGTGAATTTAGACCATGTAGTGAGGGAGACGTATAAGATATTGAATTTCTTTTTTTTGACGTGGAATGAGTTGGAGAGGAAATTGAGAAAAGCCTTTTAAATAGGAAGAAAAACAGCGTGTTGTAATATACCACTGAATAAACCACTGAAGGGGAAAGGTTAAACATATTTAAAATAATATTTAAACAGAACCGTGAACAATCTTATATGCACAAAATACCAACGGGGGGAGGGCCGAGAGGGACCACCACGAGTCACGTGAACAGGGCAAAAGGTGGATGGCAAGGAGATAATGGGGCGGGGCGAAAAGCACCGCGATACACCTGGACAGAAAGTACAGGATGAGACAACGGCACACGTGGAGAAAGGAAAAAAAAAAGTTATTATTTTTTATTTTTTTGGTTGTTTTTTTGGGGGGGTGGGGTGGGGTGGGGATTTAAAACGTTAGACAGAGAGTATTACGTTCGGTGTAGAAGGGAAAAACTGAGAGCCAAGCAAAACACGATGTAGGGGACTTAAGTTAACAAACACCGACAGGGGTACAAGGCCGCACACGAGGAGCAGAACAGGATTAATTAATTACGAGTTACAGGAAATTCAAACCAAAACTAACTATAAACAAACAATAAAGCATGGACGATAAAGTAACGAGTTGAAATTTGACAAAGACACGAATGAAAAAATAACCACTTTGGATGCCCGGAGAGAAACCAAGCCTCCAGGTCGGAAGCTTCAACAACTAGGCCGCGTGGCTGCGCGCGGCACGAGATACTCGACTATTTTTTACAGGTATGAAAGATTAACCCCGATAAAACTTCCGAGGGACACTTAAAAGGTACACACACGTAAGATAAACAGTTTAGACAAGAATACAAATGTGACAATGACTTAGCTTCGAGCGTGCGTGAAGATCGTGGAACAGCTTCGAAAATCCATGACCGCCCCGATCAAGATCTCGCGAGATCTCAATTCTCGAGATCTCATTCTCAATCGAGATCTCATTCCCAATGTCTCTGTCCCAGCTTCAAACCAAAGTCGATCCACGCTCCAGTGATCATCAGAACGATGCTGTATCAAGACCAGAATCCCGTTCGGTTGACAGTCACAATGCCAAAGATGGGCAAAGGTACCCTCAAGAGGCGACTGGGAAATCACACCTTTGGGTATGGATGTTCAACGGCTCCCCACACGGCGAACCGCAAATTCCCACTCAAAATCCACGTTACACATGCAAACCAGGCTAACGGCTGAATGAATGAATGAATGAATGAATGAATATTGCTGGGTATTGCACTCCAATGCAAACCTTGCACTCCAATGCAAACCAGGCTAACGGCTGGATGCGTTGAAATGGTTGGAGCGAGGTGAAAAACCTGGAGCAATGCAAAATCAGGCGCGAGGCAAAATGGCCAGCGGTCCGTTCTCGAGACGTAACGGCACTCCAATGATTCTCTTTGGAATCGACCGCAAAACCTGTCATGCTGCTTGATCTGTCACAGCGATAACAACTCTGTCGCAGGAATCCCTTTCCCAGGAAACCCAAAGCTCACTCGTGACCCCCGTTCACCAGCGTTTGCTCAAGACCTCCAAGCAGCTCGGTTTCTTCTCCGACCTCACTTGCTCCGCCTCCTTTTTCTCTTCCTTTTTTCATCGTCCGGTTCCCGATCCGGTTTCCGGTTTCTTTTAAAACACTAACTTTTTTTTACCTTTTGAAAACAGTTATCTCTATTTCACCTAAACGATAACAATAATAGTACATGCAACCAAAAATGTTTACAGTGGATGAGAACCACAACGGAAGTGACGAATCCGTAACAATATATATATATATATTGTTGCGGAACCCAACGTCGGCCTTGGATCCCTTCTCGAGGGGGGATTAGTCCCCTCGTTTGTGACTGACCGACGTGGTCCCTGAAGCTGCACCGCGACCTCCGGAAAGGCCGGTGCACAGCCCCGTTCGCGACCGCGGATAAGATGGTAATTTGCCGAGCGGATGGCAGCCGCGGCACGAACTGTTAACAATGACTAGACCCGATTCTCAAACGTTGGCCAAATCGTGCCACAGGTATTCAATGGGGAAAAGACAAAGACGACGGATGTGAAGAAGAAGAAGACAAAAAGGGTTTGAAATACGACTATAATTTATTACTAATATTTACACAATTAAAAGAAACCAAGGAGGAGGAAGGATAATGAAATAAAGACAGAAGGAATCAAGTAGACACAGTGCAAATTAGCTTACCTATAAACAGTCTTACTTAGCCCAGGACAGAACAAACAAAGACAGACTCACACGAATGGGGAATGAAGGCAGGAACGATTGGCTGGAAGGAGAGGATGGTCCAGGTGGTCCACAGAGCTGGAAGGATGCGGGTCCTGTTCGTGTAAACGGCAAGGCTCGAGGTGAGCGGCCGCCGACCCTCCTCAATCTGGTTCGCACGGCGGCGTTGCTTCGTAGCAGCGGGTCGAAACTGCCGTCAAAGCTCAACTCAACTGCGGTGGACTCAGCTGCGGTGGACTCCTCACTCATCTGCTTAAGCAGTCCCTCCCAACCCCCTTTTATGAGGCGCGTGGCGATCAAGCCGCCGGCCTTTTGGAAACGCCCATCGGGTCGCTCTCCGCAGTGCCGATTGGTGGGCACGGGCTCTCTGGCTCCACCCTTGATGACGATGGGTGGGCACGCCCCTCTTCCCCGAGCTGACCACGCCGTAATGGCGGCAAATGCAGTTGGCAATAAATGCAGCTGGCAAAAGAGGCTTTGGGAATGGGAATGAAAGGGGATCTATCTATTTGAATTTGGTGCAATGGAGTATTAATTAATGGAAGACAAAGCCTTAACCTAATACACAGAATAAGGAAATAACTACCAACAAGCAGGAAATCTATGATTGGCTAACGCGATTGTATATGACCTAACTAAGGGACGCCCTTTGACCTTTATACACAACTGGAGGACGGAGGGTGATATTTTTACAACAATAAAAACACAATTCTCATTTCCACAACACTGCACCCTCCTCCTCTTAGGCACGTCCCGGGCCTATTACCTTTACTTTTAGTGTGGCACGTAGGTGTAGTTCCCTCTACATTTAACCTGACCCTGAGTGTGACAGTTTTAAAACAAATAAATATGTCCCGCTGCTCCATTGCAACCTGCCTAACAGATTTACGCCCACAGCTAACCGAATTGCGGAATGGTCTTCAAACTAAAACACTTACGGTGGGGGCGCATTATTTACAACGACGCTATTTTATTTACAAAATGCAACCCAGGTCCTGTGATTGTTCTTTTGGGGGGGAGACAGTCTGCCCTGCATCGACACACCAGAAAGCACCCAAAACGCACCAAAGCACCCTCAAGCACCTATCGGTGCACAGTCATCACAGTTCAATAAATATAAAAACAACAAACCCTTGGTGGTGTCTTGCTCTTCGGCTCCCTCTGCTGGCTATTGTTATTCTTCCAGATGTTGTCAACTTCGTCATTTTCTTACTGGCGGCCTATTTGGACATAATAAAACTTGCACAGAAAACGTGTCCGTTTTTTAAAATTTATTTATGGCCTACAGGGCCGACTAGGGGGTTCACCTGTGTGGCATCGGTGCCCTGTGACCAAGGTCTGCCAGCAAGATCTCGGGCCTTCATGGCCGGTTCCGGCAGAGGGGCCATGCCCCATCCCATGGGGTCCACAAGTGGTGCTCAGCCACAGACATGTGGTCCATACGTGGTGCATCGATGCAGACAGCTGGTTCCGGGAGTTTCGGGCGCACAATGGCGGACTCCCGCACGCTCCCCTCGGCGCCCAGTGGCGCACAGTCCTCGTGTGGGAGACAAGGGGGGGAGGGGGGGGGGGAAAGACAGGTGAGCGAGGGGTAAGGTCACAAGGGTACACGTCAAACAAGGCAATGCAAGGCGAGGTGCATTTGGAGACAGAGCGGGGAAAAGCTCGTCCCTACCGTACGTCACCCCCCCTGTTACCTACTCTACCCTTGCCCTTACCCCATATGTACAAAAATCTACACATTTACAAATTCGTCACGACTGTCACGTCTTCCCCATATTTCCCCTACACCAAATTCGTCCCCACAATCCCTCTAACCAAAATTTGCCATCACCAATTCATCATCAATCCTCATAAGGAGGGAGAGATGGAACAACAGCACAATGTCACACCTACGTCATGATGCGTCTCACATTCCAAACATTTGCACAAAAATAATAAAAACAACAACCTGGCATGGTGTGGAGGTACGTCATCTCAGGTGAGTGGATGTAGATGGTGTGAGGAGATTTCCATCCTAACTATCCTCTAACTGACATTAACACACTTTACACTACCCGGCGTCTTCCCTGCAAATCCATTGGCCAACTTACACTATGGGTTCTAACAACCAATTCCCATTGACCAAACTGTGGTGCTTCTCAATTTGGGGTCTCACTCCCCCGATTCATCTCCCGGTGCCCTTGCACAATTTCCGGGCTGAGTTGTGTAGCTCTCCCAGCAGGTCTACCCACCTGCACACCTCCACCACTGTAGTTGCCTCCGAGCTTACCTGCTCCTTAACCTAACCTATCTACTGGGGAAGGCCCTCTGGCGCTCTCCCCACTCGGTGCCCTCTCTGGCACTGGGCTACCCGGGTCCGTCCTCCGGATCCTCGGGCCCCATCCACAACTATACCGGCTCCCAGAGCCCACCTGCGGCCTCACCTGGCCGACATCCTTGCAGTGGTGGAGTGCCCAATCAACTACACATACTAACAGGCCACACGCCCAGCCATTTACACAACACTAATGCACCCATTCAACCATCATTCTTCCACCACACACCTCAGATGCCAATATCCAACCACAATTTACCTATACCCTCTACCTAACTCTTACACTGCCCTCCCCGGGTATTCGTGATGGGGGTCCATCCTCCTTTCCCCCACCCACACCTTCGCACCATCCACTCCACTCCACAGTTTCCACCATACTCACTCCACGACCATCCATTCCATACTCCATATATTCCACACAACCATTCTCCATGCACCTGCAGTTGCACACCTGTGCAATCTCACCTGGTGCCACATGCACCTTCCTTCCTCTCTGGACCATTTGGTCAACACAACACACATCACCATCACTCACTCATACACTGCTCCATACACCTGTTCAGTTGCACACCTGTGCAATCTCACTCGCTCCTCATTCACTGCTCCATACACTTCCACGCTCAATACACTTTCGATTCTCAAACACACGGCATCATCTCATCTAACGACTCCCCTCTGGAACTTGCGCTTCCCAGTCGCCCCTTACATTATTGCGCTCCCTCGTCATTATCATCCAACTACCCTCTATGTCCCCACTACTGGTTCAATGTTGCTACCTAACCTTACCGTTACCTATTGTCATCTTCTCTAGATCCCTACACACTATATCCTAACCCTCCCGGGCTAGTTTTCACTGCCAACCCCATAACTAGTGCTCCTTTGCCCCCGCTGTGAGGGATGGCAGAGTTGCCATCCCACCACATCGGGTATCTCTCACTATAAATTTTGCTCATCCAAATTCCAGTCAATCAAAAATTTGCCAATCATCTGCCAATCATTCTACCAATCATCAATCTGCCAATCCTTTGCCAATCATCAATTCCCTATCCTCAATTTCGGGTCCAAAACACGATCATCATCAGTCTACTCACTGGAGCCTCTCGGTGCGCCAATTCATTTACAAAGCTCGGCTTCGCAAAGCCGAGCAATGAACGCGGGTGGTTTGGTCGCCTGCAGGTTGAATCCGTCCGGCTTTCGGTTCAAGGGAGGTGGTTTGGTCGGGCCGAGATTCCACGCAACATCTCGGCGCGGCACCTTGCGGTCCCGGGCCCGATGGCTCAATCTCGCCCGGTCGGAACCCCGCCCCCGCCAGGGGGCACCGTTCCGCTTCCTCCTACTCGCCCTTGAACCGGACCGGTCGCCTCGCCCTACAAGACCTGGACTCGACCGTGCGGGGCGGGGCCAGGCCCGAATCGTGCGTGACGCTCCGAAGCGGGGCGACGCAGCATCGATCCGCGCGAGGCTTCGCATCCAACAAAGCGCGCCCCGCTCGAGGCTTCGCATCCAACAAAGCGCGCCCCGCGCGAGGCTTCGCATCCAACAAAGCGCTCCGCGCACCGAGCGCCCGCTATCCGTCGCCCTAACTGCTAACCCGGTCAACGTCGATGCTTCACTTGCATGCTCACACCACGCGACCCGTTTCACACGCACAAAGCCCCGGCGTTCCAACACCGTCCGTACATTCCACACACTCCGTCCATTCCACCAACGCACTCCCTGTTACACACCACACCTCCCGCGCACCTTCTTGCGCATACCCGCCGTTCGCACACCTCGGTCCACACTTCTCCTCCGTTACGTCCTCCGTAACACTCACCATGGGCGTGCACTCTTGCATCCACCCACTACCGTGCTCCGATGTGCTCCCTCGCACTCGCGCCACAACCAACTCAGGCGTGCTTTCTCGCACACCCTCGGCGTTCATCCCATACGTGCATCCTCGCACCCGCTCCACCACCACCTCACTCTCTGTGTCACACTCCGTACACCCCGACGTGCATTCTCGCTCGCACTCGGTTTCACTCCCACACTTTATAACACACCCACTCGCCGACGCACACTTTTTCCTCACACGCGCGCCATTTCCACTCACACGGGACCCTTCACCAACGCCCGGGTGCCATATCGATCCCAATTGCGCGACAATTCTCTTCGCGCCAAACCCCCTCTTATAAAATCTCCCGGCACCACATACAGCCCGTCTCACCTTCGGGGTTCTTCTTCCTCCCTGCACCAACACCTGCAAATCTTCATAACGATTAATGAGCACAGCATCAAGGTGTGAATTCAGACTTTGCACCTATCCATTCCTTCCTCCAACTGTTGCTCTTCTCCGTCTGTCGTCTCTCCAATTTCAACTATACCCATAATTTCTTTTTCTTTATTCACCTCAACGACCGCTGGCTTTAATAACATTTTCTCTCCTACCTCAGCGGTCGCCGGCTGCCCCATACCCCGGGTCACGATCTCTATACCCGTCATTGTACCCGCGCTTTCCTCCGCCTCGCTCAACCAGCGCTTCTCGACCCGCGTTACCTCCTCGTGCACCCCTGGGACCTGCTCGCTCAACCCGCGGTCTCTGTCCCTCTCCAACCCCTCATTAATTTCTTTGGCTTGGCCAACCATGCCCCCCAGTTTGTCCCCTAATCTGCTTCCGAACCCCTCAAATTTGCTTCCGAGTCCCTCCAATTTGCTTCCGAGCCCCTCAAATTTACCCTCAAATTTATTTCCCATATTGTTTAACCCGTCTCTTAATTGCTCACTAGTACCCCTCGCTTCGTCCCTCATTGCCCCAATTTGGTCTCCCAGCCCCCTGTTCTCTTCCATGAGGGCCCGCATTTGCAGCATGAATAGGCCCCAGTCCATTTGCGGCGCTGCTACTGTCATGGGCGCGGCGAAATTTGGTGCCGCTGTAACCACGTGCGCGAGGGCGCCATTTTGTGCACCTGACACCTCCTCAACCACATTATCATTTCTCTCCTCCATTTCTTCCCTCTGGTCCTGGGTTACCCCTAACCCCTCTTCTAGTTCCCCCACCGGCATCTGATCATCTTGACCATCCATGGCACGATTTTCAAATTTCGGATTTTATAAAACAAAATTTTAGCCCACTCGTAATTTGAGCGCGCTAAGCGCTTCAGGTCCGTATCCCACTCCTGACACCAATTGTTGCGGAACCCAACGTCGGCCTCGGATCCCTTCTCGAGGGGGGATTAGTCCCCTCGTTTGTGACTGACCGATGTGGTCCCTGAAGCTGCATCGCGACCTCCGGAAAGGCCGGTGCACAGCCCCGTTCGCGACCGCGGATAAGATGGTAATTTGCCGAGCGGATGGCAGCCGCGGCACGAACTGTTAACAATGACTAGACCCGATTCTCAAACGTTGGCCAAATCGTGCCACAGGTATTCAATGGGGAAAAGACAAAGACGACGGATGTGAAGAAGAAGAAGACAAAAAGGGTTTGAAATACGACTATAATTTATTACTAATATTTACACAATTAAAAGAAACCAAGGAGGAGGAAGGATAATAAAATAAAGACAGAAGGAATCAAGGAGACACAGTGCAAATTAGCTTACCTATAAACAGTCTTACTTAGCCCAGGACAGAACAAACAAAGACAGACTCACACGAATGGGGAATGAAGGCAGGAACGATTGGCTGGAAGGAGAGGATGGTCCAGGTGGTCCACAGAGCTGGAAGGATGCGGGTCCTGTTCGTGTAAACGGCAAGGCTCGAGGTGAGCGGCCGCCGACCCTCCTCAATCTGGTTCGCACGGCGGCGTTGCTTCGTAACAGCGGGTCGAAACTGCCGTCAAAGCTCAACTCAACGGCGGTGGACTCAGCTGCGGTGGACTCCTCACTCATCTGCTTAAGCAGTCCCTCCCAACCCCCTTTTATGAGGCCCGTGGCGATCAAGCCGCCGGCCTTTTGGAAACGCCCATCGGGTCGCTCTCCGCAGTGCCGATTGGTGGGCACGGGCTCTCTGGCTCCACCCTTGATGACGATGGGCGGGCACGCCCCTCTTCCCCGAGCTGACCACGCCGTAATGGCGGCAAATGCAGTTGGCAATAAATGCAGCTGGCAATAGAGGCTTTGGGAATGGGAATGAAAGGGGATCTATCTATTTGAATTCGGTGCAATGGAGTATTAATTAATGGAAGACAAAGCCTTAACCTAATACACAGAATAAGGAAATAACTACCAACAAGCAGGAAATCTATGATTGGCTAACGCGATTGTATATGACCTAACTAAGGGACGCCCTTTGACCTTTATACACAACTGGAGGAAGGAGGGTGATATTTTTACAACAATAAAAAACACAATTCTCATTTCCACAACAATATATATATACAGACTTGGCATTTAATATGGAATTTTTTTTTTTCTTGACTTGGGTTTACTTTCTGAACTCAGTATATCAATCTGGTGAGTTTCTTTTATGCTTCGGTGATTTCTTTGTTAAAAGAACCATGTCACTGATTGTCTTTCGCAGCAAGAAGTCAATAACAGGATTATATCACAGGTGGCGTGACAAAATGTAAGGACAGGTACATTTGACGATTGGCTTCACAATCGTGAATATCAGGGTTGTTGCGTTCTGTATTAGTGGAAAACAACTGCTGCACATCTACAAAAGTTATTGCCGCTTCCTCTGGAGATGGTCCGTCAACTCGACAATGCTGTTTTTCATGGAGTGGTGGCTTTACGAAATTCTGGCATGAAACAGCGTGCTATTGCTCGGCAGTATGGCATCACTCAAGGTCAGGTGTCAAAGATCCTGAAACGAAATGCTCAGAGGGGTGTCCCTACTCCAATACCGAGGCCAGGACGTCCCCGCAGAACCACAAGGAGAGATGATCGCCAGCTGCACCGGTTAGTCTGCAATGGCCGTACCAAGTCAGCTAATCGGCTTCGGGCTGAGTGGCAGCAACTGACAAATGTGCCTGTATCCAGAAGGCTAGTCAACCAACGGCTGGTTCAAGCAGGCTATCGTGCCAGGCGTCCCCTGAGAAAGCCACGCCTGACCAGACAACACCGCCAGCGTCGATTGCAGTGGGCCAGAGAGCACCGTCAATGGCAGCCATGACACTGGAATCACGTGACCTTCAGTGACGAGTCTAGATTTCTGGTCTATCGTCAAGATGGCCGCAACCGAGTGCGCAGACAAGTGCATGAAGCCTACAACGAAGATTGTATTGTGCCAAGAGTCCAAGCTGGAGGTGGTGGGGTGACCGTTTGGGCTGCTTTTCATGCAGGGGGCAAAACTGACCTTGTTGTTCTGAATGGAAACCTGAACCAGTTCAGGTACAGGGCCATTCTGGAAGAAACATTCGCTTCCATTTGCTCGTGCAGCCTTTCGAGGAAACTTTGTCTTCCAAGATGACAATGCACGGCCTCATCGTGCTCGCATGATCCAACATTTTCTTGCTGACCGTGGTGTCGAGCATATGGAGTGGCCTGACATGTCCCTGGATATGAATCCGATAGAGAACTTGTGGGCAGAATTAACGCGTCAAATCGACAACTTGGACCAGCAGCCGACCTCTGTGCGTGAATTGCAGCAGGCTATTTTCTCTGCATGGCAAGCGATTCCTGTCCAAACCTTGGCAAATCTCGTGAACAGCATGCCTCGACGTGTACGTGCTCTCCTGAATGCTCGTGGGGGTTACACGAAGTACTGAACTGTAATTTTACTGTCCGTAATCCCAGTCATAATTTAACTTTTGTTTTTGTTGAAATTTTTTTTGGCTAATGTGCAAAATAAAGAGATACTTCTGGAAAACGAACAGAAGTTTAACACAGTACTGTCCGTGAATTGATTTCGATATCAGTTTACATCACTTTCAAGGATCAATTTATTTACTTCAAAATGTCAAATGTGGTTTTTGTTTCTTTTAAAGGTCACATTAACAAAATCTAGAATAATTTCAACATAATTCTAATGAACTTTTGGTTCTAAGTCATCTTGAAAAGTAAGTTCACCCCCACAAAGAAAATATTCCATATTAAATGCCAAGTCTGTATATATACCTATCTTTCAACTCTCAGAGTTTATATTCTGCGAAACAGGCTTTGCAATCACATCTCACCAATGTTCACCATTCCAGGCCGAGATGACCACAAGCCAGGAATTGAGCAATGCCGCTCCTATGACATGGAGACCCTCACTTGCTGGTGGTCTCCTGGTGCCAACACGTCACACACTGCCAAGTACTCTGTATACTACAAGAAAGGGTCAGTGCTTGAATGAATATACAGTGCAGGGTACAGGTGAATTCTGCTTTTTTTAACCATCCATCTTAAATTTTTCACACCATTCAATTATTTCTGTGTTAATTGGACTGAAAAGCTGGAATACAAATGTGGCCTTAACTTTTTATTTGTTACATTTGTGTTTTTTACCTCTATTTCCTTTACCATGCTTCAATCCATTATTATCCTTGCATCTCCAATCTCCATTCATCCATTGAACTTCTCATGATAAATTTGGAGTTAGCAATCATTATAACAGAATATATTTTGATTTCCAAAAATGATTGTGCATACTCTATCTCTTTGCTTTGTTTGCCGATTTGAAACTACAACATTGGTGTTTGAAGCATAAAAATTTGGGATTTGGCCATTGTACATTACAAAATAGACATGTTACGGTACTTCTTAAAATTCACCATGTAACTTATAACCTGCACTAGCTCACACTGTCATGCATATGGAACTGACAGCTCCACTTTCCGAGTGATGGAAAACCTCCTTCCTGAGAAGCACTGACACAATTTCTAGAGCATTTTCCCACTGAACCAATATATATTTTAATTGCATCAAAGAGAGGGTTTGGCTGTTATAGTTATGGATACATGTGCAGGATAGAAGATAATGCGCAATTAGGGGTGGTGTGTGGGGAAAGAGGAGAGTGAGACTTGGGTTGCAGATCCAGGAGATTAAGAATTTAGACTGTGGACCTGGAGTCAGCATCGTAAAACATAAATGTGATATTAACACATATGTGCGTGCACGCATGCACACACAAACACACACACACATGTACACATAAACGCACACACACACACACACACACGTGTACACACACTCACGCACTCAAACCCACAGATGCACACGCACACACACACTCACACACATACAGTATACAAACACACTCAAACACACACGCACACGTACACATTCACGTACACATAAACACACACACACACACACACACACACAAACACACACACATACACACACGCACACACACACACAAACACACTCACACACACACATTCACACACCCATACACACGTGTGGACACACTCGCACCCACATACACACACACACATACATATACTGAAACGCAAAAGAAACTTACCACCTTTGAAACCTTTAAATATCAACAATAACACTGCGTGTAGTAAATGTGTGAACTTATTTATGGACAATAGTGTCCTCACTGTCAGACAAAACGGTCACGGATGGTCACTTGAAACTTCAATGGTCACTTCATAGCACAGCTGTTGAACAGCCGTTTTGACTGTCAGTGATTAGCCAAGGGGTACGGGATAATTTTAATGAGCTGCACGTGATGTCTTGACATTGGCTTTAAAAAGGCCAGTGCAAAATGGGCATTTTGAACGAAAAATTTGACCATTTTGACCAACTTCAAAAAGACCGAAAACGCAAAAGAAACTTACCACCCTTGAAACCGTTAAATATCAACAATAACACTGCGTCTAGTAAATGTGTGAACTTATTTGTGGACAATAGTGTCCTTACTGTCAGACAAAATGGTCACGGATGGTCACTTGAACCTTCAATGGTCACTTCATAGCACAGCTGTTGAACAGCCATTTTGACTGTCAGTGATTAGCCAAGGGGTACGGGATGATTTTAATGAGCTGCACGCGATGTCTTGATATTGGCTTTAAAAAGGCCAGTGCAAAATGGGCATTTCAATCAACATGCCACGATTGTCAAGGGATCAACGGCAGCGTGCCCTGGGCATGCTGCAAGGCGGACTGAGCTACCGTGAGGTGGCACGTCGCCTTGGCTGTTCACACCAGACGATATCGGCCCTGGTGGACAGAGACACCCTCCACAACTCTGCAGATGACAGACCTCGATCAGGGAGGCCAAGAGTCACCACTGCAAGGCAGGACAGGCAGATGGTCCGAAGTCACCTGCGGGATCGATTCCGTCCAGCATCCCGCACTGCGGCAGAAACTCCGGGGCGTGCAAACCCACGGATCTCCAATGATACTGCACGAAGACGACTGCATGACTATGGCCTGACTGCCAGAATACCATACAGAGGCCCCGTGATGACGGCTGCCCATCGCCGCAACCGACAGAGATGGTGCCAGCAGCATCAGCGGTGGACCTTGGCGCAGTGGAACGAGGTCGCTTTCAGCGATGAGTCAAGGTTCTGTGTGGACAGTCCTGATGGGCGTGAGCGTGTCTGGAGAAGAACTGGCGAGCGATATGCCGATTGTTGCGTGCGTCAAGCCAACAGGTGGGGTGGCCCAAGTGTGATGGTGTGGGCCGCCATATCAGGCCGGTACAGGACGCCACTGGTGGTTGTGGATGGGAATCTTAACGCCCAGCGGTATGTGGATAACATCCTGCGACATCATCTGCTGCCATTCCTGCTAGACCACCCAGAACTGAGAACCTTTCAGCATGACAACGCTCGTCCCCATGCTGCTCGCTTTACCACTGCATTTCTCCAATGCGAGAACATCAACACCATGCAGTGGCCTGCGCTCTCCCCTGACCTGAATCCCATAGAGCACCAGTGGGATGAGCTTGGGAGACGCGTAGTTGGCAGGGCCAGGACACGGGCAGAGCTGCTTCAGACATTGAGGACTGAGTGGGACAGAATCCAGCAGCAATCCATCCTAAAACTGGTAGGCAGTATACGCCGATGATGCACTGCCTGTATCCAAAACAATGGTGGCCACACACGCTATTGAAAGGGGACTGACATTGCACCCTGTGCTGTTCTGTACTGTAGAACAAACTGATGAGATGGTGTATCTTGGTCAAAAACTTGACGTGTCATCAATAAAATGCCAATGTTTCAATTAGCAATTGTTGGTTTGTTTTATTTTGAACTGTTACAATTTTATTACATTTCAAACAAGTGGTAAGTTTCTTTTGCGTTTTCGGTCTTTTTGAAGTTGGTCAAAATGGTCAAAATGGTCAAATTTTTCGGTCAAAATGCCCATTTTGCACTGGCCTTTTTAAAGCCAATATCAAGACATCACGTGCAGCTCATTAAAATCATCCCATACCCCTTGGCTAATCACTGACAGTCAAAACGGCTGTTCAACAGCTGTGCTATGAAGTGACCATTGAAGGTTCAAGTGACCATCCGTGACCGTTTTGTCTGACAGTGAGGACACTATTGTCCAAAAATAAGTTCACACATTTACTACACGCAGTGTTATTGTTGATATTTAAAGGTTTCAAAGGTGGTAAGTTTCTTTTGCGTTTTCGGTCTTTTTGAAGTTGGTCAAAATGGTCAAAATGGTCAAATTTTTCGGTCAAAATGCCCATTTTGCACTGGCCTTTTTAAAGCCAATATCAAGACATCACGTGCAGCTCATTAAAATCATCCCATACCCCTTGGCTAATCACTGACAGTCAAAACGGCTGTTCAACAGCTGTGCTATGAAGTGACCATTGAAGGTTCAAGTGACCATCCGTGACCGTTTTGTCTGACAGTGAGGACACTATTGTCCGCAAATAAGTTCACACATTTACTACACGCAGTGTTATTGTTGATATTTAAAGGTTTCAAAGGTGGTAAGTTTCTTTTGCGTTTCAGTATATATTCACACACTCACACATACATATACTTATACACACACACACACACACACACACGTGCACACACTCACACCCACCCACACACACACACACACACACACATTCACACACCCATACACACGTGTGGACACACTCACACACTCACACACACATTCCCACACCCATACACACGTGTGGACACACTCACACCCACAGATACACACACACACACACACACACACACACACACACACACACACACACACACACACACCCATATTCACACACACACACACACACACACACACACACACACCTTGGAGCTGAACTGGTGTTCTCTATATTTTCTTTATATCTAGAAATGAAGACCTTTCACTTGCTCTCAGTTTTACAACAAACATTTTTCCTCTTTTCAAATAGAAATCACTGGCTTCCTTATCAATGAACAACATCCACCTATCAAATCACATGGTCAACAGAAAACCTTAAACATTCTACATGGACCAGTAATTCTGAAGCTTGACATAAAAAGTTTTTGACATAAAGTGTGTGTTGTTGTTCGTGACATAAAACGTGCATGAAATTCGTTTTTCTGCAATACCGCAGTTATTTCATTTTTATTCTTAAAACTGAACAACCTCCCCTTATTTTATTCACCTACCTCCATACCAGGAAATATAATTATTAATCATCTCTCATGTACACAGGTACGCAGCCAGAAGGGCCTTGCTGATATTTAATAACAGCAACTTTTCTTTCCAGTGTGACATACTGAATTCAAGCAACTTTAAAAAATCCCTTGCTTTCTGAGCAGTGAGCAGTGCACGATTTGTTTGGCCTCCATAAAGCAATACCATCGCACTCCTACCGGTATTTGGAACTGCTTATTACCCTCGCCAAAGGGTATTGCATTTGGGTCTGTTTGTTAGTCTGGCAGTCTGTCTGTCCACACATCATGTGCTAACATAGGCCAAAAACTACCTGGTGGTCACCAGTATTATACGTTATCTTTTTAAACCAAGTACCTCTAATAGAGTATGTACTATTATAATGTGAGTACGTCTATAAAGTACGTACAATTAGAATGTGAGTACGTCGTTCAACAATCTACTATTACAATGTGAGACTGTCTATAAAGTATGTACTATTATAACGTGAGTACGTCGTTCAAGAATCTACTATTACAATGTGAGACTGTCTATAAAATATGTACTATTAGAACGTGAGTACATCATTCAACAATCTACAATTACAATGAGAGACTGTCTATAAAGTATGTACTATTAGAAGGTGAGTACATCATTCAACAATCTACAATTACAATGTGAGACTGTCTATAAAGTATGTACTATTAGAAGGTGAGTACATCATTCAACAATCTATTATTACAATGTGAGACTGTCTATAAAGTATGTACTATTAGAACGTGAGTACATCATTCAACAATCTACAATTACAATGAGAGACTGTCTATAAAGTATGTACTATTAGAAGGTGAGTACATCATTCAACAATCTACAATTACAATGTGAGACTGTCTATAAAGTATGTACTATTATAACGTGAGTACGTCGTTCAAGAATGTACTATTACAATGTGAGACTGTCTATAAAGTATGTACTATTAGAATGTGAGTACATCATTCAACAATCTACAATTACAATGTGAGACTGTCTATAAAGTATGTACTATTAGAATGTGAGTACGTCGTTCAAGAATCTACTATTACAATGTGAGACTGTCTATAAAGTATGTACAATTAGAATGTGAGTACGTCGTTCAAGAATCTACTATTACAATGTGAGACTGTCTATAAAGTATGTACAATTAGAATGTGAGTACGTCGTTCAAGAATCTACCATTACAATGTGAGACTGTCTATAACAGTGGTTCTCAAACTTTTTTGGACTACCGCCCCCTTCTGCCCTCTTGGACCGGCCCAATGCCCCCCTTGTCCTATCGTTCGTGGTTGGACACCCAGAATTTATGTAGAGAGGAAGCAAAAATAACAGAAGCCAAATATTTTCTGAATAATATTTTACTTGATTTTACTTTACTTTTTATTTTATTTTGCACGACCTACAATGTTTCAGCAGAACAGGTCCAGGTGAGGCAAACTGGGAATCTGTTATCACAGGCCCTAATACCGTTAGTGTGAAGGGTGGGCCTGGTGACTCGCTGCGAGATTATGAACGTCTGGCTCCATCTCAGTGAGGTAGAGGTGCAGATCGTCCCTCTTGGTAATGTCAAGGCGGTTTCGATACTTGGTCAGCAGCACCATCACGGCGCTGAACCCTCTTTCAACGAGGTATGATGTGGGGAACGCCATCAGCAGCAGTTCTGCCTCTGTCCACATTGTGGGGTATTCGCCCCGCTCCAGAATCCAGAATTTGCAGTATTCATGCTGCGAGAATCTTGCCTTTGCCTCATCGTCATTGTGGAGGTTGATAATTTCGTCCTGTAATTCGTGCTTCACATCTTGAATGTCACATTTGAATGGGTTGATCACCCATGCTGGCACCGACAGTTCTAGCATGTCTCTGAAACGCTGCTCCATATCTCCACGAATCTTCTCAAGGTGATTGCAATAAACGAGCAGCTCTTCATCAGAAACAGCAGTTTCCTTTGCCAACTGGGGAAAGTGGTACATATCTCTGCGGCCGAGGGTTTCCCTGTGCAGAGTCGCCTTGGTTACGAACGCGCCGATCACTTTCTTTGCTTTAATCAGCGTCATATGGTCACCCTGGAGTTGTTTGTTGACATCATTCAGTATACTGAATATGTCCGTGAGGTAAGCCACATCATGCTCAATCGCATTCACTTTCTCCGATAGCTCCGTATCAATTTCCGACAGAAACTCGACCACTGTTGAGAAGAGGGCATGGAAACGGGTCAAACCTAATACCTACACGACATCAGCAAATATGTGATCATAAAAACCATGCGGAGGGGGAAAGAATGTGGTCATTGATTGGATGGCCAATTTGCCGAATGGCGCCGGGTAACCTGTTCAGACTGCAGGAAGCCCAATGAGCGTTCCAAATCGCCGCTGCTCCTCTAAATCGCCAGTGCCCCCCAAATCATTGCCAGCGCCCCCCTACCGCCCGTGGACTCTCGAGCGCCCCCCTGAAAGTTCCCAGCGCCCACTGGGGGGCGGTAGGGACCACTTTGAGAACCTATAGTCGATAAAGTATGTACTATTAGAACGTGAGTACATCATTCAACAATCTACAATTACAATGTGAGACTGTCTATAGAGTATGTACTATTATAATGTGAGTATGTCGTCCAAGAATACACTATTACAATGCGAGTACGTCTATAAAGTAAGTACTATTATAATGTGAGTACGTCATCCAAGAATACACTATTTCAATGTGAGACTGTCTATAAAGTATGTACTATTATAATATGAGTACGTCGTTCAAGAATCTACAACAACAATGTGAGACTGTCTATAAAGTATGTACTATTATAATGTGAGTATGTCATTCAAGAATCTACAATTACAATGTGAGACTCTCTATAAAGTATGTACTATTATAATATGAGTATGTCGTCCAAAAATACACTATTACAATGTGAGACTGTCTATAAAGTATGTACTATTATAATGTAAGTACGTCGTTCAGGAATCTACAATTACAATGTGACTGTCTATAAAGTATACAACACAACAACAGGCATTTTAAGGCCATTTTCCCTGCAAGAGCAGGGGTTAGCCTTGCGGTCCCCATGACAATGTTCTCCATTTTGCCCTATTTTCTGCATCTCCCCTTGTTAACCCCCTTGCCCGCATTTCTTCTTCGACCATCTTTAGCCAAGTCTTTCTCGGTCTTCCCCGTCCTCTACTTCCTTCTACATTCATTCCCATCACTCTTTTCAACCAGTCACTTTCATCCTTCCTCACCACATGACCAAACCATCTCAACCTGTTTCTCTTCACAGTATCCATCACAGGCTCTATTCCCATCATCTTTCGCAATTCATCATTTGTCTTCCTCTCTCTCAACGATACTCCACACATCCACCGAACCATTCGCATTTCCACCCTTTCCAGCCTTCGTTGCTGCTCTACGTTCATTACCCATGTCTCACTCCCATAAATCATAACACTTCTCACACATGCAGCATACACCTTTCCCTTCAGCTTCAGCGACACTTCCCTCCTCATCAGCACGCCACTCAGTTCCCGAAACTTCTTACATGCACATCTCACTCTTGCAACCGTTGCCGAGTCTGATCCACCTTCTCCATTCAGCATGTCTCCGAGGTAGCAAAATGTTTTCACACCTTCCAGCTTCACGCCATCTCCAAGATCCAACTCAACATTTCCTCCATCTGCAGCTCCCTCTGTGCACACCTTACACTTGAATGTAGCTGCCACACTGGTTAATGACCCTCTTAAACCACTACATTTTTGATGAACCCACTCAGCGCACATTGTACATTGAATGGAATTCACTCCGACACCCTTCCTGCACACAGCACATGGCCACTTCCCAGTTCTTTCCACCTCACCACATGCTTTACCACTTGCCATCACCTTCGTTTTTCCGATATTCACCTTCAGACCTTTTGTCTCCATACATTCCTTCCACTTGTTCATCTTCTCCTTCAGTCCATCCATACTTTCTGCAATCAACACCAGACCATCTGCATACAACTCCCACGGTAGACCCTCCTTTACGTTCTGAGCCAGCACCTCCATCACAGCTACAAATAGTAGTGGACTTAGTACCGACCCTTGATGCACTCCCACCTTCACCTCAAACTCACCACTGTTCCCGTCCTTCGTCCTTACAGCTGTGCGCGCTCTTTTGTACATTGCCATCACGACTCTGATCAACCATTCCTTCACTCCTAACTTCCTCAATGCCCATGTCACTACTTCACGTGGAACCCTATCGAATGCTTTCTCCAGATCTACAAACCCAAGAAACAACTTCTTCCTCTTCTCCATATACTTCTGCAACTGCCTCGCAATAAAAAGCGCGTCTGTCGTGCCTCTTCCTGGCATAAATCCAAACTGCATTTCGTCAATCTTCACTTTCTTCCTTATCCTCCTCTCCAACACCCTTTCCAATACCTTCATTTCATACTCCAATAACTTTATCGCTCGATACGAGCCACACTCCAGAGGGTCACCTTTCCCCTTGTATAGAGGGACGAGGGTACTCAGTTCCCAATCCACTGGAATGCGGCCTTCTTTCACCACCAGATTGCAGATCTCTGTCATTCTCTTCACACCCCAATTTCCCGCTGCCTTCAACATATCTCCCACAACTCCTGTCGGCCCTCCCGCTTTTCTACTCTTCATTGCTTTTATCGCTTCCTCAACTTCCTTCTCGGTTATCTTCTCTGCCGGTCCAAAGATAACCGAGAAGGAAGTTGAGGAAGTTGTCTATAAAGTATGTACTATTATAATGTGAGTACGTCATCCAAGAATACACTATTACAATGTGAGACTGTCTATAAAGTATGTACTATTAGAATGTGGGTACGTCGCCCAAGAATACACTATTACAATGTGAGACCATCTATAAAGTGTGTATTATTAGAACGTGAGAACATCGTTCAATAATCTACTATTACAATGTGAGATTGTCTATAAAGTGTGTACTATTACAATGTGCGACTGTCTATAAAGTATGTACTATTACAATGTGAGACTGCCTCTAAAGAATGTACTATTACAATGTGACTGCCTATAAAGTATGTACTATTACAATGTGAGACTGCCTATAAAGAATGTACTATTACAATGTGACTGCCTATAAAGTATGTGCTATTATAATGTGAGACTGCCTATAAAATATGTACTATTATAATGTGAGACTGTCTATAAAGTATGTACAATTACAATGTGAGATTGCCTATACAGTATGTACTGTTAGAATGTGAGTATGTCATTAAAGTATGTACTATTAGCAGGAGGCAGGAGAGGGAGGGGTGAGGAAGGGAGTGGGGGGGAGTGGAAGGGGGAGGAGTGTGAGAGGTGAGGGGTGAGGGAGGGGAAAGATATACTGCATATACATATTTTGGGGGGGAGGGAGCGGGAGGGGGTGGCTTTGACAGGCCCCTCCGTTTTGGGGGAGGGGGGGGGGGGATGAGAAGGAGAAAAAATTTACCCATGCAAAGAGTGCTTTAACCTCAGTGTTGCCCAGTTAAAAAGATGGAATTGTAATACCATCTAACCTCAGTGTTGCCCAGTTACAAAAGGAAATTGTAATACCCTCTGCCACCAACACCAGGTGGCACTACACGGTACACATTTACAGAGAGAATTTACGCCCCTCTCCCAGTCCCCCACACCCTCGCATGAGGCCGCGGCCATATAGCCTATGTTACCCCCCAGACAAAGTTGTATTTGTATTTGTACTCTGAGTAAAGTATATATGTGTTTATAGCTGGAGTAGGTACCAGGCGTTGCTCAAGCGAAAAAGAAACATTAACATATTTGAAATGAGAGAAAATATAATGGAAAAGCAATTACGGTACATCCAAATCAGAATCCATCACAAATGTCAAATCATAATTTCATCTTTTTGTTGAATATATGCTGCTGAATGTGCCATTCATCACGTTTCTGAGTTAAGTATGATGACGTTCAGGAAGAAGAAGAAGCCTTACTACCAACTTCGTACACTTCCGGAATGGTTTGATTTATTTGTGTTCAAATGTTTGCTTATTGTTTTGTATTTATTTATGTGAATGTGTACTTCTGTATAATAATAACTGTCATTAATCAAAAAGGTTTAGGCACTATAGAGCAATTTTTTAAAAATCCAAAAGAACGAACTTTATTTGTACGGTATATATATATTGTTACGGTTTTTAGAACCTTCACTAGTAAATTTTA
This sequence comes from Myxine glutinosa, assembly GCF_964187855.1. Classification (NCBI taxonomy): domain Eukaryota; kingdom Metazoa; phylum Chordata; class Myxini; order Myxiniformes; family Myxinidae; genus Myxine; species Myxine glutinosa. Next base: position 328,622,168 of record NC_136261.1, read on the forward strand.
GTAAATGTTTCCCTTATAAATGATCACCTGTAAATATCCCCATCAATTGGCTTTATTAAAGATCGCACCCTAGTTAGTCCATGTACAACACATAGAGAACCATAGGACCTCTCTGTAGTTATTTCATTATTATGTGTTTCAGTTAAGGATCTGTTCCCAATAGTTGAATCTGCGTTGCATTAATCAAATAAGATAGGCCCCTTTCAATTTTGCCAATCATCTCTCCCGCTCGTCAAAGTGCAGTAACAGTAGGATAGCGTTCGCTGCCGTTTGCCTTGGGCTGTTTGCTGGCACCAAGCCGCCATTACGCACGCGGTCTCAAGCCGAGGAAAAAGGGGGCGGAACCACAAGAACAAGGTGTGGCACGTCGACTCACCATCAGAGGTGGAGCCAGCGAGCCCTTGCCGGCCAACCAGCGTCGAGGTGAGCCGACCGGTAGGCGTGTCATCGGAGCCGGCGGCTTGATACAACAACAGCCAATAAAAGCGGCTGCGAGGGACTGCTTCAGGAGATGAGGTGAGAAGGAGATCAGATGAGGTGAGAAGGCAGACGAGTGAGAAGGTACAGATGAGGTGAGAAGGAGAGCAGATGAGGTGAGAAGGAGAGCAGATGAGATGAGAAGGAGTTCGGGTCGATGAGCTGGAGCAGAGCTGGGAGTGCGCCACGGACGGCTTTTGGTACGAGCTGCGCCACAAACTGCTGATGGTAACGGACTGCGCAGGGGACCGTTGATGATACGAACCTTGATCAAGAGAGAAAGAGAGCGTTGGCACGAGCCACATATTACGTACGCCGTATCCCAGTTTCCCCGATATATATAACGTCCGCTCGCGGTCCACGATACGCACTCGCTGCCTGCCAGTGTTTCCCGCCACGACGCGAGTCCACTCCTGGAGCCGGACCTCAACGCCCTACCGTTTGCCTGGACCCTTCTCCTCCTTCCTGCCATTCCTTCCTGCCATTCCCTGTCGTGTAAGTCTGTTTGTCCGGGTTATAATATAAGACTGTTTTAAGGTTTGCCCTGTGTATCTGCTTCTTCTTCTTCACTGTACATTCCCTTTCGTTTCTTCTTTGGTTTTGGTTTATGTATATAATTAATAAATATCTGGTATTCCTTTACTTTGGTTTCTTCCTCCCCCGATCGCTTTAGTCCTTTCCCGATTGAGTACCTGTGGCGCGATTTGGCCAACCGCTATAGTCGGGTTTAGTCTTTTGTTAACGGCCCGAGTCGCAGCTCGCTTCGCTCGGCGCATCCAATCATGCTGCGGCCCGGGTGGGAGTATTTCCTCGCTTACCGGAAGGCCCTGGTAATTAGGTCATAGGAATAATTGGCCAACTACCCTATTCAGCGCTGACCGGAAGTGACGTAATACCCCCAGGACCGGTCGGACGGCCAGATTAACAGGACAAGGGGATTAACCCCCCCTTGCTAACGGGAGTGCCGTCCGCCGGATCCGTAACAATATGTATATGAATGATCATTTTAAGGCCATTTTCCCCACTAGAGTGGGGGTTAGCCTATATATACAGGGCGAGTCAAAAGTAGCTCCCGATTTCTATTTATTAACAATTATTTATTATTAACAATATCAACAATATTTATTATTAACAATTATTATTAACAACAACAACATTATTAACAACAATTATTAACAACAATTATACCCGACAATTATTAACAACATGACATCCCAGAAAGAATCTGACAGCCGAAAAAACAGAAATTGGGCGCTACTTTTGACTCACCCTGTATATATTGTTGTGGATATGAGAATTGTGTTTTTTATTGTTGTGTAAATTGTTGTAAAAATATCGCCCTCCTTCCTCCAGTTGTGTATAAAGGTCAAAGTGCGTCCCGTAATTAGGTCATAAACAATCACGTTAGCCAATCATAGATTCCCTGCTTGTTGGTAGTTTATTTCCTTATTCTATGTAGGTTAAGGCTGTGTCTGCCATTAATTGACACTCCATTGCACCGAATTCAAATAGATAGATCCCCCTTTCATTTTCATTTAATAAAGCCTCAATTGCCAACTGCATTCGCCGCAGCTATTGGGCGGTTTTCACCGCGACTCCATTAGCCACGAGGTAGGCTTGGAGAAGAAGGGGGAGGAGCTGCCGAATCCTGGGCGTGCCCGCCCATCGTCATCAAGGGTGGAGCCAGAGGGCCCGTGCCGACCAATCAGGGCCGAGGCGAGCTCACCGATGGGAGTGTTCTAGAGGCCGGCGGCTTGATCGCCCGCGGGCGTTATAAAAAGCGCGCGCGTAAGCCTTTGAGACAAATGCCAAGAGAGAGTTGCAAGAAGTGCCAAGAGAGAGTTGCAAGGAGTGCCAAGAGAGGGTTGCAAGGAGTGCCAAGAGAGAGTTGCACAAGTGCCAAGAAAGAGTTGCACCAAGGTTCCAAGAAAGGTTGCATCAGAGATACGGCAGATGCGTGACCCAGCTGAGTTCTGCAGAGAGCCGCTTCAACCAGAAGCCCTAAAGCCCTGACGGGGCAGAGTGACCCTGCCGGTGTGCGGTGTAAAGCCGAATACAAGGAGCCGCCGGCTCCTCGCTTCCCACCCGGAGTGGACCTGCTCGCTGTGCCCTGTGATTCGACCTGCTCATCCCTCCAAACGATTCCTGTCCTTCCATCCTTTTGTGTACGTGAGTTTGTTTTGTGTGTTCTGTCCAGGGTATAAGTTAAGCCTGTTTAGATAAGCTAGCAATTTTCACTGTGTCCGCTTCTTCTTCTTCTGTAAATTATTTTCTTATCTTTCCTCCTCCTTGGTTTCTTTCAATTGTGTAAATAGCAAATAAATTATATTCGTATTTCCTACTTCTGTCTTCCTCTTCTTCACATCCGTGTCGCCTTTGTCTTTTCCCCATTGAATATCTGTGGCACGATTTGGCCCACGTTTAAGGAATCGGGTCTTAGTCATTGTTAATAGTTCGGGCCGCGGCCGCCATCCGCTCGGCAAATCAACACCTCATCCGCGGTCCGTAACAATATATAGTGTTGCGGTTTTGAGTCTGTCAAGTGAGTTAATAAAGGTTAAAGTCTGTCCCCCATAGTTAGTCACACGAGCAACATGTAGCCTCGCAATAGTATAGTTATGTCTTCGTATTTGTGAGCTTAGTTCCCTTCCAGTGTTAATTCTGCGTTGAGTAGGAGCCAGGAGGATAGGCCCTTCTTGCCACCGATTTCCCAGCCACCCTGGCCTCGATCCAGTTTGTTAAGCATTGGGTAATCATTGGCCGAGTTAACACGAGGTAGGCCTTGGAAGAATCGGGGCGGAGTCGAGGTGGAGCGGCAGAAGCAATGACTGTAAGCACGAGCCGCCAATCAGAGCTCGAGGGTGGTGGTGGCGGCGTGGCATCAGAGGGCGTGGTGATAAGAGTCTGGTGAGTTCCAGAAGGTTCGGGGGGCGTAGCTATAACAACCGCTGCGCAAAAGCCCTCGACAGGACTCGCAGAGGAGAGAGAGAGATAAGAGGACTTGCTGCCTGATGAACTTGACCATTGCATGAGAACGCGCGTGCTAACCAACACCAAGTGTATTGAAGAAGAGGAGTTGGTCGCTACATATACGCGGGTGCAGCCAGACACGCTTATGAACGAATAGCGCATTTCAGCCGCGCGAATGAACGAGGCTGAGTAACCGCCAGCCACGCTTAAGTCCGCCTTCTACCGTCCGCCCCATCATCTGCTTTGTTCGAGAGACGCGCTACGAGTCCCTGCCTTCGCCTACCACCATCTTCGTGGGACGTGCCGGGGGCCGTGGAGAGCCGGACGAGGACCATCCCTGGACGCGTTGGGGAACACCTGCCCATCTGCAATCCCCTGTGTGAGTGTGAGACGGGCCCGTTGTCCAAGGGATAAGTTAAGACTGTCTAAGGCTATTCTGTGTCTCTTCGTCCTTGAACTTGTACATACGTGTGGGAAATAATTAAACCCTTGTTCTTTCTTTCTGATTCGATCGTTCCTGTGGTTTCCTCAATTGACTAAGCGTGGCACGAATAAGATCGCTCCAATCGGGTTCCACTAGTTAAGACTGCGCGGACCACGTGTACGCAATCCGCTCGGCGTACTCACATCACATGTGGTTCGTGCGAGGCTTGTTTCCTCGCTCCCAGGGCAGCGCTGGTACTTACAGTCACGTGAAAAAGTAAGTACACCCCATTTAAAGTTTTGACTTTTTCAACATATTTCAACATACAGCTATTTGACCTTCATTTCCACAATATTGATAGATAAAGGTGATATAATATAACAAATATCATGAAACATTTACATTTTGTAGTCCATTGTATAATTTAAATAAACATAAATGCAAATTTTGCATGTGGAAAAAGTAACTACACCCTTGGCTCTAATAGGTGGTATTGCCCCCTTTGGCAGAAACAACATCAAGTAGGCGTTTCTTATAACTGTCTACCAGTCTCTGACATCGACTGGGGGAAATTTTTGCCCACTCCTCCATGCAGAATTCTTTCAGCTGTGTGATGTTTCAGGGGTTTCTTGCATGCACAGCTCGTTTCAAATCCCCCCACAACATCTCGATGGGATTTAGATCCGGGCTTTGACTTGGCCATTCCAGAACCCTCCATTTCTTTCTTTTCAGCCATTCCTTGGTGGATTTACTGGTATGTTTAGGGTCATTGTCATGATGCAAGGTCCACCTTCGGTTGAGCTTCAACTTTCCGACAGATGGCCTCACATTATCCTCAAGCACCCTCTGGTACAATGAAGAATTCATAGTGGATTCTGTGATGGTGAGCTGCCCAGGCCCTGATGCAGCAAAGCCACCCCAAACCATAATATTTCCACCACCATGCTTTACAGTTGGTATCAGGTTCTTGTGGTCAAATGCTGTCTTTGGTTTTCGCCAAACATGTCTTCTGGTACTGTGGCCAAATAGCTCTACCTTTGACTCATCTATCCAGAGCACATTGTTCCAGAAGTGCTGGTCTTTGCCTTGGTGTTCATTGGCAATCTTTAGTCTTGCCATGATGTTCTTTCTGGACAGCAAAGGTTTCCTCCTGGCACACCTCCCATGTAGATCAAATTTGTGCAGCCTCTTTCTAATGGTAGACTCTTGCACTTTGACATCAACAGTGGCAAGAGCTACCTGTCGGTCCCATGATGACATTCTGTGGTTCTTAAAGACTTCTTTCAGCATCTTGCGGTCTGCTCTCGGGCTGAACTTGCTGGGGCGGCCTGGCCTGAACAAGTTGGCAGTTGTTTGGAATCTTCCCCACTTGTAGATGATCTTCCGGACAGTCGAATGATTGATTTCAAATTGTTTGGATATCTTTTTAAATCCCTTCCCAGACTCGTAGGCAACTATAACCTTCTTTCTGAAGGCCTCAGAGAGCTCTTTTCATCTTGGCATGGTGACGCCGCACACTTCAACAACAAAGAGCAAACCAAACGAAATGTCTGAGGTTTAAATAAGACAGGTTCCTCCAAGATCCTCTCTAATGATGTTCTCATCATTTGCACCTGAGCTGGTGCAGCTGATTCTAATATTTTAGGTATTTGAAGTAGTGATAAATGTAGGGGTGTACTTACTTTTTCCACATGCGAAATTTGCATTTATGTTTATTTAAATTATACAATGGACTACAAAATGTAAATGTTTCATGATATTCGTTATATTATATCACCTTTATCTATCAATATTGTTGAAATGAAGATCAAATAGCTGTATGTTGAAATATGTTGAAAAAGTCAAAACTTTACATGGGGTGTACTTACTTTTTCACGAGACTGTAGGTACGAGCGAGAAAGTCGTCCCGAAACCCGACTCTGCGTGTGTCCGGGAGGGACGTAATAAGTCTCGGTTCCGCCAGGCCCAGTAAAGACAAGGGGATTAATCCCCGCTTGATAAGGGGGAGAAGGCCGGCGTAGAGAACCGTAACAATATATATATATATATATATATATACTGTATATATATATATATATTGTTACGGATCTCCAGCGTCGGCTCTCCCCTTATCAAGGGGGGGGGGGGGGTTAATCCCCTTGTCTTGTTATCTGGCCGACCCGAGTCCTGGGGGTTATAACGTTCCTTCCGGTCGGTGATAAGTAGGGTTGTTGGTCGAGTCTTAGTCCAATTACCTAAGTATTACCACCGGCCGTAAAGCAAGGCGATAACTCCCGCTCAAACCACGGATATGATGGAAAATGCGGAGCGGATAGCAATCCGCGACCGAGCTATTAACAAATGACTAAACCAGATTCTGAGCGGTTCCTAATCGTGCCACGTTTACCCAATGAGAGAAAAGACGGATGCGATCGGACAAGAGTAAACCAGAAAATAGGAAGAACAAAGATTGGTTTATTACAAATGTACAAGAAGGAGAAGAGGAAACGAAAGAATGTACAGGATAGGAAGAGGAAAAAGCAGAACACAGGCCAGTCTTAAAGCAGTCTTATCCTTAATACCCAGGACAATGGGCCCGTCTCAGACACTCACACGGGGATTGTAGAAGGTAGGGCGCAAGGTCCAGCGATGGGGTCCAAGCTCCGGTCGGCTCCAGTCCAGGCTCCGGTCCAGCAGGCGAAACCCGGCAGGCAGCTCCGCGTGTAGTTGAACGCAACCGGACAATTATATAGCGGGGGGAAGCTGGTGTCCTGCGTATGTAATATGTGCACACTTGTGCCAAACGCCCTCTCTCTCCCCAAAGTCCTCTTTAACAAGCACGCCCTTCTTCTTCTCAGTCCTTCTCCAAGCCACCCTTCCAACACGTCCTCTTTAACAAACGCCGGCGCATGAGTCTCCTGGTAAATGTGCTCGCTGTCAAGTCCCCCGCGCAGTCCTGTGAAAGGGCTTTGCGCTCGCCTTTATAACTCGCCAAGCGATCACTCCGCGAGCCCAAAACCACGCCTGTCGGCGATGTCCCTTCAGCCCTGGTTGGCTGGTGAGGGCTTACCGGCTCCACCTTTGACGGCTGGATGACGTGGCCACACCTTCTTCTTGGCGTTCCGCCCCCTTTTTCTGGGCCTCACCGCGTGGCTTATGGCAGCGTTTGAGCGAGCTCCAGCTCAAGGCAGCGACCGCTGCTAACAAAGGCACGTGACAAATTGGGAGAGCCATAGGGCAGACTGGAGGGCGTGTAATGGCGTCGCTTGGAGAGGGAGGTTGCAAACTGAATGGAATGGGGCCTACTTCTTATTTGATTGACACAACGCAGATTCAACTATTGGAAACACGAACTTATCTAATACACATACTAATGAAATAACTGGAATTCTAAGGTGGCCTACGTGTTGCTTGTGGACTAACTATGGGGTGCTACCTTTAACCATTTAATAATGTCATATTTACAAGAGTGTGGGTTCTAAAACCGCAACACTGCACCCCCCCCCCCCCCCACCCCCTTTTTTCCAGGCTCGTCCCGAGCCGAAACAAAAGGGCTATCTTTTAAATTAATGTGACACTTAGGTGTGGTTCACCTCTACTTTTAACCTACTACCCTGAGTGCGACAGTTTTAACACTAAATATGTCCCCCCTGCTGCGTTGCGTCCTATCTAACTGACTCACGCCCACAATTAACCGAATTACGAAATGGTCTTCAAACTACACATAGAGCCGGTGGGGAGCATTATTTACAAGACTACTAATTATTTACACTGTAACCCAGGACTTGTCTTTTGTGGGAAAAAGGCAAGAGGATTTGAAAAGAGGAAAATGCCACTGCAATGCACTGCACCGATACACCCTACCCATAATCCCATATGTACCAATAAAGGCACCATAATAAAAAAATGCACCAAAAAGCACCAGAAATGCACAAAACAAACATTTCAAAGTTAATGAATGATGCCTTGTCCTTGCTTGTCTGCTGGGCCGATGTATCTTGGCTTGATTGATGGATCTTCTTCTTACTTGCTGTTACTTAATAAAAAGGGCACAAACCGCGTCCGCTTTTTTATTTATGGCCAGCAGGGCCAACGTAGGTGGTCCACCTGCATGGCATTGATGCCACTTTAAAACACAGTGGTCCGCAAGCCAGATACTGCTGGCAGCAAAGGTCTGTCCCAGCAGAGGTGCCAGGCCACAGAACGTGTGGTCCATAAGTGCCAGTTCACAGAACGTGTGGTCCATATGGTGCATCAGTGCAGGCAGGAGGCGGCAAGGGTGCGGGCGCACAATCCAGGGCACCTGCACACTCCCCTCGGACACAAAATAACATGGTCCATGAGTGGGGAAGGACGACAAAGCAGATTAGCGGGGCAAGGGCGAAAGGGTACACATAAGAACAAGGCAATGTGACATGAAGGGCGCGGGAGAGCGAGTTGAGAAAGGTCGTCCCTAGCGTACGTCACCCCCCATGTCACCTACTCTACCCTTGCCCCTACCCCGTATTTACACCATTTACAAATTTACCAATTTGTCGCTACCGTCTTGTCCCCCATATCTCCCCTAATGCCAAATTCGTTACCAATCCCTCCCAAGAAGGAAGGGATGGAATACATACAATGTCAAACTCCGTCATGATGCGTCTTACATTCCAAATGCTTGCAAAACCTGGTGTGGAGTTCTATCACCTTGGTGAGTGCATGCGGATGGTGTGAAGAGATTTTCTCCTAACTATTCTTCTAATTGACATTAACTCTGTTTACACTACCCGGGGTCTTGCCCTGCCAATCCATTGGCCACTTTACACTATGTGGTTCTAGAAACCAATTCCCATTGCACATACTGTGGTGCTCTCCAATTTGGGGTCTCACTCTCCCGATTTTTCTACGCTGTGCCCTCGCACAATTTTGGGGCTGGGTCGTGTGGCTCTCCTAGCAGGTCCTACTTACCTGCGCATCTCCACCACTGAACGTCGCCACCCGAGCTTGCCTAGCTCCTTCACCCTAACCTACCTTGGGGAAGGCCCTCCTGGCTCTCTCACCCCACTACTGCCCTCCTTGGCATCGGGCAACCCGGGTCCTTCCCTTGGATCCTCGGGCCCCACTGAACTCTAACCTGGCTCCCAGAGCCTACCTGCGGCCTCACCTGGCCGACAGACTGCCAGTAGCGGAGTGCTCAACCAACCATACGCACTAACAGGCCACACGCCCAGCCATTCCACACACTAATGCACCCATCCAAGCAGTACTCTGCTACTTTCCGCACCACAGATGTCAATATCCAACCACAATTTACCTACTCCCTCTACCTACTTTTAAACTACCCTCCCTGAGTATTCGTGAAGAGGTCCATCCTTCCCCCATTCACTCCTTCGCACCATGCACTCCACTCCACTCATTCCACAATACTCACTCCACCCAACAAGCACTCCACACCATTTATTACCACTCACCAAATCTCTACTTGCACACTAAGCAAGCAATTCATTCAACCAACTTCATTACGTTCATCCACAATATGCTCACAATACATCACTTCTCCAAACCATTGCCTCACGCTCTCAAATCTTCCCACGCTCAATTCCTCATTTCAACATGCTCACCAGCAAAACACTCATTCAATTCCTTATTTAATAAACTACACTCCATACACACAGCATCATTTAAACTAACTATTTTCCCTATTACTGGTGCTTCCCCTGTCATCCCTTATACTATGCACATCCCCCGTCGTTATCATCCAACTACTCTACTCTACATCCCCACTACCTCTACAATGTCACAACTTAAATCTCTAGTCTCCTAAAGTCATTTCTAGATCCTAACATTATCCAAGCCCTCCCTGGCTAGTTCGCACCGCCAAACCCCATAAACCTATAGCTCCTCTGCCCCAATGATGTGAATGGTAAAACTACCATCCATCACTACTGCTACCAAATGTCCATTAAACTTAAGCCTCTCGGTGCGGGAAATACATTCTTACTGCTCGGCTTCAAAAAACCGAGCAATGCGTGCGGATGGTCAGCCTCCTGTAGGTTGGGTCCGTCCGGCATTTTCGACTCTGGGGAGGAGGCATACTCGGGCCGAAGTTCCAAGGTCCATCTCGGCGCGGACCCTTTCGGTCTCCGGCCCGATGACCCAACCTCCCCCGGTCGGAACACCGCGCCCACCAGGGGGCGAAGGTCCGACCTGGCCTTTCTCCCCTGGAATCGTGCCGGTCGCCGCTAGGACGCGGCACCGACCATACAGGGCAGAGCCCGGCCCGAATCGTGCACGGCGCTCCTTGCAGGAGCGACGCAGCAACGATCCCCGCCAGCACACAAAGCGCACCACGCCCCGAGAGCTCGCGTCGGCTAGCCGTCAGCCTAACCGCTGCTCCGGTCAGCGTCGATGCTCGAGTCGCATGCTCACACCATGCGTTCCTTTTCTCACTCGCAAATCCCGGCGCTCCAGTGCCTCCCATACACTCCACACATTTCGTCACCGCACTCTCTCGTGCACACCACCCAGGCACACTCACACACTCCGTTACACACCTCTCTCACGCACACCCTGGCACACTCTCCTCCGTTACGTACTCCGTAACACTCTTGGGTGTGCACTCTTGCATCCACACACTCAGCGCACACCTACCCCCAGGTGTGCAATCCCCTGTCGCACACCCAATCACGCGCTCCGGTGTGCATCCCCGCACACGCTCCACAACCAACTCTGGTGTGCATTCTCACACACTCTCTCCTTCCATCTCACACTCTGTGTCACACTCACTTGTCGGCGCACACTTTTTCCTCACACTCGTGCCATTTCCTTTCATACACCTCTCCACGGACCTTCCACAAGCGCCCGGGTGACGTCTGGATCCCAAGCGCGTGAAAAATCCTTTCGCGCCAAACCTTTTCGTGCCATATACAGCCCGGCTTACCTTCGGGATCCTTTTCTCCTCTCGCAGCTGCAAATCTTTATTGGAATTAGGCAGCACGACATCATGATGCGAACACGGACTTTGCACATATTCCATCCTTTCCTCCCACTGTTGCTCTTCTAAGTCTGCCGTCTCTTCAAACCCAATTTCCACTATTTCTTCGATTTTATTTTCTTTATTCAGCTAGATGACCGCTGGCACTAATAATATCAAATTTTCTAATTCTGCGGTCGTCGGCTTTCCCATACCCCGCCACCCCGGGTCGCGATTTCGATCCCGGTCCACCCGGCTGTGCTTTGCTCAACTTCGCTCAACCCGCGCTCCTCAAGCCGCGCTACCCCGTCGCATACCATTGTGCCCTTCCCGCCCGACATGCGGCCTATGTCCTTCCCCATTTCTTTTATTTCCCGGGTGAATTCGTCACTTTGGGCCTCTATTCGATTAAACAATCGATCCCCCATTTTTTTTATTCCCTTCTTAAATAGAGCCATGAATAACTGCATTTCTTCAACACTCATTTGCACAACGGGGTTGGCCCCCGCTGTCACATGCGAGGTGCCGCCATTTTGTGCGCCTGCAACCCCCACTGCCGCACCCTCATTCCTTTCCTCCTCCATCTCTCCCAATTGTTCTTCCCTGGGGTCCTGGGTTAATTCTAACTCCTCTTCATCTACCCCCTCATTTTCCCCCACCGACATCCGATCGCCTTGGTTATCCATGGCACGATTCAAAACTTAGATGTTAATAAAATTTCGGCCGCTCGTAATTTTGACCAAATTTTTCAGATATATAAAAAATTTGGTTCGGGTCCAAATCCCACTCCCCGTCACCAATTGTTGTGGCCAATATGCACAATTGGTGTCCAAAATTTGGTCTAAAAAAATTTCGTCCCAGGTTCCAAATCCCCATTCCTGACTACCAATTGTTACGGATCTCCGGCGTCGGCTCTCCCCTTATCAGGGGGGGGGGGGGGGTTAATCCCCTTGTCTTGTTATCTGGCCGACCCGAGTTCTGGGGGTTATCATGTTCCTTCCGGTCGGTGGTAAGTAGGGTTGTTGGTCGAGTCTTAGTCCAATTACCTAAGTACTACCACCGGCCGTAAAGCAAGGAGATAACTCCCGCTCGAACCACGGATATGATGGAAAATGCCGAGAGGATAGCAATCCGCGATCCGAGCTATTAACAAATGACAAAACCCGATTCTGAGCGGTTCCTAATCGTGCCACGTTTACCCAATGAGAGAAAAGACGGATGCGATCGGACAAGAGGAAACCAGAAAATAGGAAGAACAAAGATTGGTTTATTACAAATGTACAAGAAGGAGAAGAGGAAACGAAAGAATGTACAGGATAGGAAGAGGAAAAAGCAGAACACAGGGCAGTCTTAAAGCAGTCTTATCCTTAATACCCAGGACAACGGGCCCGTCTCAGACACTCACACGGGGATTGTAGATGGTAGGGCGGAAGGTCCGGCGATGGGGTCCAGGCTCCGGTCGGCTCCAGTGCAGGCTCCGGTCCAGCGGGCGAAACCCGGCAGGCAGCTCCGCGTGTAGTTGAACGCGACCGACAATTATATAGCGGGGGGAAGCTGGTGTCCTGTGTATGTAATATGTGCACACTTGTGCCAAACGCCCTCTCTCTCCCCAATGTCCTCTTTAACAAGCGCGCCCTTCTTCTTCTCAGTCCTTCTCCAAGCCACCCTTCCAACACGTCCTCTTTAACAAATGCCGGCGCATGAGTCTCCTGGTAAATGTGCTCGCTGGCAAGTCCCCCACGCAGTCCTGTGAAAGGGCTTTGCGCTCGCCTTTATAACTCGCCAAGCGATCACTCCGCGAGCCCAAAACCATGCCTGTCGGCGATGTCCCTTCAGCCCTGGTTGGCTGGTGAGGGCTTACCGGGTCCACCTTTGACGGCTGGATGACGTGGCCACACCTTCTTCTTGGCGTTCCGCCCCCTTTTTCCGGGCCTCACCGCGTGGCTTATGGCGGCGTTTGAGCGAGCTCCAGCTCAAGGCAGCGAACGCTGCTAACAAAGGCACGTAACAAATTGGGAGAGCCATAGGGCAGACTGGAGGGCGCGTAATGGCGTCGCTTGGAGAGGGAGGTTGCAAACTGAACGGAATGGGGCCTACTTCTTATTTGATTGACACAACGCAGATTCAACTATTGGAAACACGGTCTTATCTAATACACATACTAATGAAATAACTGGAATTCTAAGGTGGCCTACGTGTTGCTTGTGGACTAACTATGGGGTGCTACCTTTAACCATTTAATAATGTCATATTTACAAGAGTGTGGGTTCTAAAACCGCAACAATATATATATATATATATATATATATCTATATATATATATATATATATATATATGTATATATATATATATGTATATATATATATATATATGTACGTATATATATATATATATATATATATATATATATATATATATATATATATATATATATATATATATATATATATATATATATATATATATATACAGTCATGCCTCGTTTATCGCGGGGGTTACGTTCCAGAACCCCCCGCGATAGGTGAAAATCCACGAAGTAGAAACCATATATTAATTTTATTATTTTTATATATTTTAAGCCTTTAAAAACCCTCCCCATACTCTTATAAACCTTTCCCACGCTCTTATAAACCCTTTCTACACTCTTAAACACACTTTTGAGACCCATCCTTACGTATTAGAAAAATATTTGTACGTGTATATATAGCTATACAGTATATTTGAAAATACTGTAATAGATACTGGGTAAGTATATCAATAATAGTTTTTACTGTACTGCACAGCAAAGAAGAGCATTACAGCTCTTCTGAAGGCGCCACTTCAGCAGGCGCCTCGTCAGGTGGTGCAGTATCTTCGTCGTCATCCGGAACTTCTTTTCGTGCTGAAGACGTAGGCGTGTCTTCTTTCTTTTTTCGGGTGAGGAACATAGTGATGGGCAGTTGCTGGCGCTGCCTTTTCTTCTGGGCGAGGAGGTTTTTATAGACTTCAATGCCTCCGTCGATTACATTTCTGAACTTCAACGAACGAATCATCTGGGGGTCCCATTCTTCAGCCCTTTCCTTAAGTTATTTTGCCATTCTCACTAGGGTTGCGAGGCGTTCCAGTGATAGGCCTTCTTCTTCTTCATCCCCTGGACCCTCCTCTTCCTCTTCTTCTTCCTCACTTGCTGACTTCGTCATCTCTGCCAGGTCTTCGTCCGTTAACGGATTTGAGTGGGTCTTGAGCAGCTCCTCAACGTCATCGGGAGTCATATCGTTGAAGCCATCTCCTCCTAGTAATTTTGCCAGCTTCACTGCCTTATCTACTGCAGAGTGGTGGACTTCGTCAGGAGAGAAACCCTTGTACACGTAATCGTGGACTACTTCTGGCCACAATTTTTTCCAGCAGGCATTCAAAGTTTCTGTCTTCATCTCCTTTATGGCCATCTGAATATTTTGCAGACACGTTGCAATGGTGTACTCACGCCAGTACGCCTTCAGCGAGAAGTTTTCGTCCGAGTCCATAGCCTCGACCAGGTGCTGCAGGGTGTTTCGCGTATAAAGTGCCTTAAATGCGCGAATGACGCCTTGATCCATGGGCTGTATCAGCGATGTGGTGTTTGGCGGTAAGAACTCTATTTGTACGCCATCATACGACAGGTGGAGCGCGTGACCTCCTGCATTATCCATGAGCAACAGCACTTTGAACTCGAGTCCTTTTTCTGCGAGATAAAGCTTGACCTCGGGAATGAAGCACTGGTGGAACCAATCCGATGTGAGGAGTTTCGTAATCCAGGACTTCTGGTTGTGCATCCAAAACACTGGCAGCAGGTTCTTATTTTTGTTTTTGAGGACCCTTGGGTTTTTGGACTTATAAATAAGACCAGGCTTTATCATAAAGCCCGCAGCATTCCCACACATTACTAAAGTCACCCGATCTTTGTGGGCCTTAAATCCAGGGGCTCTGGCTTCCTCGATCATGATGAAAGTGCGAGACGGCATCCGTTTCCAAAATAAGGCTGTCTCATCCATATTAAAAACTTGTTCAGGCTTATAACCCCCTTCCTGGATGATCGTCCTGAACGTCTCGTTCACGTACCCCTCGGCGGCAGCTTTATCAGCAGAAGCAGCTTCTCCATGCAGGACCACGCTCTTTAGCTTAAATCGTTTTTGAAATTTTTCAAACCAGCCCTTGCTGGCATCGAATTTGGTTGGTTTGGTGGGAGATGCGGTCGATGGTTCGGATTCGGGGTCGTCGTCACCAGCGCCTTCAGTAAACTTGGCGTAAAGCTGCCTGGCCTTCTCACGGATAACGTTGGTATCCAGTGGGATATTCTTCTTCCTGCAGTCACTGATCCAAAGGGCCAATGCAGACTCCATCCTTACAATGGCCTTATTGCGTGAAGTTACCACCCTTTTCGCTGTCTGGTTAAAGGACACTGCTGCCGTCGCCCTTATATTCTTTTCGTCCTTCTTAATGTACCGGACCGTAGATTCATTGAGCCCATAATGGCGGCCTACAGCCGCAAAGCTTCTCCCTTCCTTTAACATGTCGAGGAGTTTCACCTTCTCTACGATATTAAGCATCTTCCTCTGGCGTTTAGGTTCAGTGCCAGAACCCTTAGAAGACGCAGAACGTTTACCCGTCATCGTAGGGCTTGAAACAACTTCACAATTTTACACAAAATGCACAAAAACACAACACCGCAGGATACTGAACAGCGTGCTCTGATTGGTCGCGTCTCATCCATCTGCCAATAGTGTGCCGCGTACGAAATCATCTGGGCAAACGAGCGCAAGCAACCCAAGCTTGGTTTTCCATATGCGCGATTCTTTGTCTACTCATTTATAATGCGTATTTTATTTCGATTTACTGTAATATTCTTTTAATATAGGTTTTAATTAATGTGTTATATTTTTATTTTTATTATTATTAATTTTTTAGGCTAGAAAATGCTTATTTTACCGCAAAAATAATTAAAATCTAAAAAAATAAAAATACCTATAGGCCGCAGAATCCCACGATATCTATCTATAATTCCAGTAATCTCTGTGTGTGTGTGTGTGTCTGTGTGTATGTCTGTGTGTTTGTCTGTGACCGCTGTTTCTCGACAACCACGGGTCCGATATACTTGAAACTTGCCAGGTATATTGCTGGGGACCTGAGGATGTGCCTTTTCAAGGTTTCATATTAATCGGAGAAGTAGTTACCGAACTATGGCGATTTATTTACCAAACTCCGCAAGCCGTTCGCTTAGATAGATGGACCAAACCATTTCATGTAAATAGAGGGGGGGGATTGTCACCGTACTCGCAAGCCGTTCGCTTTGGCTTTGCGAATGGACCAAACCATTTCATGTAAATAGAGGGGGGGGATTGTCACCGTACTCGCAAGCCGTTCGCTTTGGCTTTGCGAATGGACCAAACCATTTCATGTAAATAGAGGGGGGGGGGGATATAATTTTAGATATATATATAGTACGGGCATGCCCTAGTAATGAAAAATCCGATATATAATTTTACATATACTAGCGAGAAAAACCCGCGATGTACCGAAGCCGCGAAAAGTGAAGCGCGATATAGCGAGGGATTACTGTATATATATATATATATATATATATATATATATATATATATATATATATATATATAAATAACCACCTTTAGAGGCCATTTTTCCCCGCAAAGCGGGGGTTGGCCTTTTTCGGGAACCGTGGTTGTTGTTGTTTTTCGGTCCCCTATTTGAAGCAATGTTTTACGGCCGGATGCCCTTCCTGACGCCAACCCTTTTTGCCGCCTTTAACGACAAACGGGGAAAAAAAAAAATATATATATATATATATATATATATATATATATATATATATATATATATAATACACTCAACCCTCGGCTATCGCGCCTAATTGGTGCCGCTTTCGGTGCGCGTTAGCCGAAATCGCGATAGCTGAACTGAAGAACGTATGGTAATAATTCTAATTGGTACCAGGACCCCCAAGTTGACCACATATTTAACCTATTTTTGCCACTTTTTTACCAAGTGTTTCTACCATATAAAGAAACATTAACATATAAGGAAACATTAAAACAAGAATCACAATATGTAAATAAAAATAAAATGGTAAAAAAAGTACTTTTTTACCATTTTATTTACCTTTTTGGGAACGATGAGGGGCTTAGGTGGTTGGGTAGGTTCCGAGGCTTGGGTGGAGTCTTATTGACCACCACTACGTGCCTCTAACTCGTCCAGGATTGCGTCAGCTGAAGCACCAGAGAAGCGCTCAACATCAGAGGGCTCGTCAAAGACAGAGGGCTGTGCCTCGTTGCGACGCCGTAAGCAGGGTCGGCGTCATAGGGGGGCATTCGCGGGCCATGCCCACCCAAATGAGTTATTGTTTCCCCCCCCCCCCCCCCCCCCCCCCACACCCACCCGCAGGTCAAGCCTTTGGCGCCAAACTTGCACGTCGGCTATATTTTGTGCAGTGTGTGTGTGTGTGTGTGTGTGTGTGTGTGAAAGAGAGAGACTTTGCAGCATGTTTTTAAATTGGAACTTGGTTGGTGTGTTGGTTGTTGACGGCAAACTCTTATTATCAAGCATTTACATCATAGATTGAGGTCTCGAACGGCAGTTTGTGCTCCCCCCCCCCCCCCCACCCCCTGCGGTTACCCTAATGTCCCCCGATTAGACTTGTTCTGACGCCTAATCTGGCCGTAAGAATTTGGTGATCTAGTCAGGTTCACTATGTTTTTTCGTTCAAAATCATGGTAGATTAGCAAACCTATACATTTTTGGAAACGTTATTACATGGAAAATCTGAAAATCAATGTTTACATTTGCCAATTCCGACCAATTCCATTCGACCAATTCGACCAATCGACCAATTCCATTCGACCAATTCGACCATTCGACCAATCGCTTCGATTCGATTCGATTCGATCGACCATTCGACCCATTCGATTTGCCAATCAATTTGACTGACCTTTGCTTGTGTGGAACGGACTGTGAAAATGATGCGGACTATATTGTCGGATACGACACACAGGACAGTGATGACGAACTCTAAATGGCATATTCTGTAATCGTGTATGTTTGATGTCATTGACTGCCTGTGTATATTTTGTCATTGACTGCCTGTGTAGATGTGAAGTTATACTGACTGCATGTGTATATATGATTTTGCTGACTGCCTGTGTATGTTTGGTGATATGAATTATTGTGACACATTTTGATGTTATTAACTGCCTGTACAAAATGATAACATGTATTTGATTATGCAACTTATCGCGAATATAAAGACAGTATTTTGCAATTCAAAACCTTTGATTCGTGTCTTACCATTCCCCATAGCACTAATTTGATACTTTCATTGGATTCCATGTCCCTGAAAATATAGGTTTAGTATATTTTTAAAAGTTTTTAGGGTAATTAGAGGCAGAAATAGAACAAAATATGTATTTTACAGTGGCCATTTTGAAAATCCAAAATGGCCGCCATACAGGTATCTCTCCAAATGTAAACATTGATTTTTAGTTTCCTTATGCTATAACCTTTCCAAAAATGTATAGGTTTGCTAATCTACCATGATTTTGAACAAAATATAATTTATTGACATAGTGAACCTGACTAATCTGGCGTTGGCGGAGGGAGTTGACGTTGACGTACGATAATCACGGTTTTGGTAAATACCTCGCACTGTTGACTCATTTATCCCAAATTTCTTTCCAACACTTCGCTTTGTTTCACCATTGTCTATCAACTGCACAATTTCGAATTTCTGAGCGTAAGTTAAGTTCTTCCTCTTCTTCATATCCCTTGATTTCTCTTTCCCCACGCTCGGTGATGACGTAGCACCCTTTCCACCATTTCCGGTGCGCTATAGCACGTAGTTGGGGCGCGATAGTCGTGTGTTGTGCAGTTTTTTAGGTAGCCGCGATAGCAAAGAAACGCGATAGCCGAGTTCGCGATAGCCGAGGGTTGAGTGTATATATATATATATATATATATATATATATATATATATATATATATATACAGTGCGTATCAAAAAAAAAGGTAATCCGAATTCAAGGGGTTAATATGCAAAGGTTATTTAGTTTGACAATTTACATGTGGTTTACCAATTATGAGGAGATCCTCAGCTTTCCATTGATGCCTTTCGTGCATCATTGCTGTCACACACGACCGAGTACATGTTCATTGAAAATGACAAGTTAAAATCGCATTTTTACAAGTTTGGCCAATCGGTGCAAGACAGTTTTAAATGGACGTATTACTTGTCGACTGCCAAGTTGATTATGTAAAATTGTTAAGCTGGTCTGGTAATCGTCGGTTGCGTCATCTTTTGTTTAAGATGGGTATTTAAGATGGGCCTACAGTGTATGGGTTTAGAGACGGTCTGAGTCATTGAAAAGATGGTTCAACTTACGACTGAACAGCGGACCTTCGTGGTTACAACCTTTCACCAAACTGGAAGTTTGCAGCGAACTCGTGATGCGTTCAGGGAACGTTTCCCAGAACGGGAGCCTCCAGCAGCCAATACCATCTGGGCGAATGTTAGAAAGTACCAAGAGCATGGCACTAGCGTCAACTGCAACAAGGGGAATTCTGGTAGGAGGCGCACTGGGCGATCGGAAATGAACATTGCAGCAGTAAGGCAACATGTTTTGGAGCATCCTAGGCATACCAGCGCAAGACGAAATGGGACGGGATTGCCTTCGGCAACATTCAACCGAATCACAAGACTGGACCTCCACCAACATCGATATCGGATTCATATCCGGCATCAACTTACACCAGGGGATTTTGCCAGGAGGCTGGTGCTTGCCGGATGGTTGATAGCACATTGCGAAGCAGATGTCAATTTCCTGTGGTATCTCGTTAATGGCGACGAAGCTGCTTTCGCCATGGACGGCAAGGTCGATATCCATAATGTTCTTGAATATGCACCGACAGGACAACTCCCGGAATTTAATTTTGACACCAACATGAATCGACAAAAGTGGACTGTTTCTTTGGGACTTTGTGGAAGTGGTCAGGTGTTCGGACCATTTTTCTTTCAAAGGAATGTCAATGGTAACAGGTATCTGCAGATGATCAATGATAAAGTTTTACCGCAGCTGGAGGAGAACTTTGAGCGACAGGTTCCTGGTGTCTTTTGATATCTCTGGTGGGCCCCAGACGGCGCCCCAGCACATCGTCTTATCACTGTCTGAGATCGACTGAGGGAACTCTTTGGAGACCGAGTCATCGCCCTCAACCATGCAGTGGAATGGCCGCCACGATCACCTGACCTCACACCATGTGATTATTTCCTTTGGGGACATTTAAAGAACAAGGTGTTCGTAACTCCTCCCCGTGATCTTGACGAATTGCAGGGCCGTATTCGACATGAAGTGGATGCTTTGTGCAATGACCCGGCTATGGTGAGACGAGCAGTTCAGGGCATGCTCCGCCGCTGTGAGCTTTGGGTTGAAAGGGGAGGTGGACATGTTGAGGGTGTGGGTGCATAAAGGCCAATCATTCCTGAGAAAAGTTCACATCTGACGTTCATTTTGCACCAATTATCCTGACTTGCATTGATTAGCCAAACTTGTAAAAATGCGATTTGAACTTGTCATTTTCAATGAACATGTACTCGGTCATGTGTGACAGCAATGATGCATGGAAGGTATCAATGGAAAGCTGAGGATCTCCTCTTAATTAGTAAACCACATGTAAATTGTTAAAATAAATAACCTATGCATATTAACCCCTTGAATTCGGATTACCTTTTTTTTGATACACACTGTATATATATATATATACAGTCACGTGAAAAAGTAAGTACACCCCATGTAAAGTTTTGACTTTTTCAACATATTTCAACATACAGCTATTTGATCTCCATTTCAACAATATTGATAGATAATGGTGATATAATATAACAAATATCATGAAACATTTACATTTTGTAGTCCATTGTATAATTTAAATAAACATAAATGCAAATTTCGTATGTGGAAAAAGTAAGTACTGTAGAAAACGTTTCTCTGAGAAAAATGGCGACATACACAGACACACAGACACACAGACAGACAGACCAACGGTTCTCTTATATCGTAGATTAGAATGTGAGTATGTCTATAATGTATGTACTTTTAGAATGTGAGCATGTCTAGAAAGTATGTACGATTAGAATGTGAGTATGTCTATAAAGTATGTACTATTAGAATGTGAGTATGTCTATAATGTACGTACTATTAGAATGTGAGTATGTCTATAAAGTACGTACTATTAGAATGTGAGTATCGCTTCAAAGGATGTGTTATTAAAATTGCACGTCTTTAACGTATTTGTATCAAGAACATGAGTGTATCTATAAAGTACATACTATTTGAATGTGCATACGTCTCACAGGTATGGAAGGTGACTACATCTATAAAATACATACAATTGCAATGTGAATCTATACAACAAAACCGGAAAGGTCTGTTTGTCCGCTGCATGAACCGAACCTTACATCATCAATGCATTGTTGACAAACCACAAAATACACCACACAAAACACACCACACAAAACACACCACACAAAACAAATCCTGGCATGGTTTGCAATCTCCGATTGCTCTTTCTAGTTTTATATATCAGAATGTTTTTGGGATAACACACTTCCTGTAGAAAGACATTAGTGCAGCAGTAAGTTTAAGTTAAATGAGACTTTAAGGTTCTTCTTAACCGATAAATTGGTCATGGCAATTACAACAAGAGCTACAGTGACATTGTGCGCACATTTAAGGGCTTTTTGGCTGTGCTTGGTGGTACAAGTGGAAATTTTACAACGCATCCGACATTTTTTTTGCCACACAGCGGAACGCTCAGGTGATCATTAGCTAACTGTTTTCACAGAGTGCCTCACATAGATAAAGCTCATAAAATATGCCAATATACACATATCTGCGCCAAGTAATATGACATAATACTACACGAGTTCACGATCTTCAAGCCAAATTAGTTAATTATCTTTTCCAGCGATGGTGCTTGTGGTTTTTTTTTTCATATGGCAGGTGTACGCGTCTGGTGCTGTAGTAGAGTGCGATGTGGTTTACCACTTGTTGCTTTTAGCTATGGCCGCCGGATTGCTCTGTGAGCGAAAAGAAGGCTGAGCACGTAAGCCCTTCCTCCCGGTAAATAGCCTCTACCCTTGCCAAGACTTCCAGACTACCTCCTAATGGTGCACCATGGTAACAGTGCTCTAGAGGGCACTGGCTAAATGTCTGGAGGATCTCGAAATAGGTTGGTACCCTAGAGGTGTAGTGTGCATGGCCCTCCGCGTTGTGAGGACTTGCTGTGACACTCACCAATCCAACCAGGGTAGGTGGAGTTCTTCAGCCTTGGTAGGCAGTCAACATAGGAGAAGGAGACTGATTGCAAATCACCCTGCTGCCTCACAGGGTGCGTCTCTTTAGACAAAGGCTAGGTCCACAGCTAATACTGTGGTGACGTCAGGAAGGGCATCCGGCCACAATAAAAACATGGCTCAAATGTGCCTTTTGGCGAAGCAGCGATTAGGTGAATCACTGCTTACGCATGCACGCTTGGAAACGTGCATAAAACAATGATGCTGATGGTGATGAGTGTGGTTGAGAGAACATCACTGTTTGATTCCCATGCTTGATCTGAACCATGTGTTGATTTGTTCATACAACAAATTTTACTCCTGTTTCACTTTTCGTCATTTTGATTGTCACATAATGTAGACACAAGCTTCCTCCTAATCACCACATAAATGATAAACAACTGTAAAAATGCAAGAATACCAACAGCGCAAGCCTTATTATTGTGCATAATGTGTGTGACCCCTTCCTTGTCTTTTTGCCTTCAGTCTGGAGGGTTCCCGCGAAGAGTGTCCTGATTATACTACCATGGGTAGCTTCACCTGCTACTTCTCACATAATCGTACAGATCTGTGGACTCAGTACTGCCTCCAAGTTGAGGAAACCACCGAGGACACAGTCTTCAACTCCCCTTACTACTGTGCCATTGTCCTTGACATTGGTGAGAGCCAAACATTTAATATATTCAAACATAATGATAGCTTGTAAACATATGTTACACATTGTCCTCAATTTGGATTTATCCCAAAAAATTTCAACATCTATGAGTTGCCACGTGAGTTGCCAAGGAAAAAATGAACGAATGAATCATTGAACATTCGGGAGGACTCAGGTTCCTGAGAAATCAACAAATGGGAAGAAAATCAAATGTTCCAACATGGTATATAAGTAGCTTGATAAAACTTGCAAAACTAGAACGGCACTCGATAGACAGCAAACCTTTTCCAGGCTGAACAGTTTATGTTTTGTATCCCACTGATAGGCCGGATCTCGATTCGGACCTGAACAAAAATCTAATCCGCTTGTTCTTGTCGCCTAAACAACTCGTCCACCAAGTTTTGTCATAAGTCGTCCACAACTTTTTGAAATATCATGTTATTTATCGTATTAGGTCCTATCAAGCAATAGTGAAGAACGACTTCAATAAATTGCAAATTTTTGTATCCGGATTCGGATCTTCACCAAAATCGAATTGAGTCGTCCTTGTAACACACCCAACCTGTCCACCACGTTTTGGTGGAATTTGCCCATAACCTTTTGAGATATCTTGCTATATATCAGTTTTAGCCCGATCTCTCAATGGTGAAGAATCACTTTTTAAAATTCTCAGATCCAGATTCGGATCTTCACCAAAATCGAATTATTTCTTCCTTGTCACATACACAACCTCTCCACCAAACTTTGTTTGAATCCATCCACAACTTTTTGAGATATCCTGTTCACAATCTAATCCCCAACGACAGACAGACAGACCGACAGGGGTGAAAACATAACCTCCATCCATCTAGGAGCACCAGCGGAGGTGAAATACCCCCTTCAATAGGCTGATGAAAAAGTAATTCCTCAGCTTATGGAACACAATGAATTCAACACAACATATTTGTAATAAAATATATCTTTTAAAAATAAAAACAGTGCAATTGGGACATATCACATTTATATATACTAGGGCATGCCCGTACTATATATATATCTAAAATTATATCCCCCCCCTCTATTTACATGAAATGGTTTGGTCCAAAGCGAACGGCTTGCGAGTGGTGACAATCCCCCCCCTCTATTTACATGAAATGGTTCGGTCCAAAGCGAACGGCTTCCGGAGTTTGGTAAAGAAATCGCCATCGCGTGCACAAACGCGCAGGAAAGCGAATGAATCGCAAATTCGGTTTTATTAGTTGTAAAACATAGTTTAACGCCAACATAGTTTGCAAACGTGAAATAAATGAATACGCTCTCAAATGTGCCATCCGAGGCAGAGTGTGTCCGCCACGTTCGGCACACGCGATAGTTCGCTGCTCTCTGATTGGTTGAATCGTTTTTTGGACATAGCTCGGTAAGTAATTGTCCGATTAATATGAAACCTTGAAAAGGCACATCCTCGGGTCCCCAGCAATATACCTGGCAAGTTTCAAGTATATCGGACCCGTGGTTGTCGAGAAACAGCGGTCACAGACAAACAAACGTACAGACGTACAGACGTACAGACAGAGATTACTGGAATTATAGATAGATATATATCTGCACAGTGTCTGTCCTGTCCTGTCCTGTGTTGTCTTGTCACTGAACTACTCCCTCAAACGTTTGTGAAATCGTACCAAACTTCTGGTATGCAACTATCTCTCCCGTGGGTATGTCCTAAGGGTATTTGTTTTTCAAACTTTGAAAAAAAAAGAACAATTTTTGAAAAAAGTTTGATTTCTTTTTTTTTTTTACTTAAATCTTCAACTTCAATTGTTTATAAAATGTAATATCACGTACATTACAAATACATTGTGCAAAATAATTGTTTGTATTATGATTGGTGTAAACCAGCAACTCAGGTACAGTCATCTATCTATATACATACAAACAACACAACAACAACATGCATTTTAAGCCCATTTTCCCTGCTAGAGCGGGGGGTTAGCCTTGCGGTCCCCATGACAATCTTCTCCATTTTGCCCTATTTTCTGCATCTCTCCTTGTTAACCCCCTTGCCCGCATTTCTTCTTCCACCATATTTAGCCAAGTCTTTCTCGGTCTTCCCCGTCTTCTACTTCCTTCTACATTCATTTCCATCACTCTTCTCAACCAGTCACTTTCATCCTTCCTCAACACATGACCAAACCATCTCAACCTGTTCCTCTTCACAGCATCAATCACAGGCTATATTCCCATCATCTTTCGCAATTCATCATTTGTCTTCCTCTCTCTCAGCGATACTCCGCACATCCGTCGAACCATTCGCATTTCCAGCCTTTCCAACCTTCGTTGCTGCTCTACGTTCATTACCCATGTCTCGCTCCCATAAATCATAACACTTCTCACACATGCAGCATACACCTTTCCCTTCAGCTTCAGCGACACTTCCCTCATCATCAGCACGCCACTCAGTTCCCGAAACTTCTTACATGCACATCTCACTCTTGCAACCGTTGCCGAGTCTGATCCACCTTCTCCATTCAGCATGTCTCCGAGGTAGCAAAATGTTTTCACACCTTCCAGCTTCACGCCATCTCCAAGGTCCAACTCAACATTTCCTCCATCTGCAGCTCCCTCTGTGCACACCTCACATTTGAATGTAGCTGCCACACTGGTTAATGACCCTCTCAGACCACGACATTTTTGATGAACCCACTCAGCGCACATTGTACATTGAATGGAGTTCACTCCGCCACCCTTCCTGCACACAGCACATGGCCACTTCCCAGTTCTTTCCACCTCACCACATGCTTTACCACTTGCCATCACCTTCGTCTTTCCTATATTCACCTTCAGACCTTTTGTCTCCATACATTCCTTCCACCTGTTCATCTTTTCCTTCAGTCCATTCATACTTTCCGCAATCAACGCCAGATCATCTGCATACAACAACTCCTACGGTAAACCCTCCTTTACGTTCTGAGCCAGCACCTCCATCACAGCTACAAATAGTAGTGGACTTAGTACCGACCCCTGATGCACTCCCACCTTCACCTCAAACTCACTACTGTTCCCGTCCTTCGTCCTTACAGCTGTGCGCGCTCTTTTGTACATTGCCATCACTACTCTGATCAACCATTCCTCCACTCCTAACTTCCTCAATGCCCATGTCAATACTTCGTGTGGAACCCGATTGAATGCTTTCTCCAGATCAACAAACCCAAGAAACAACTTCTTCCTCTTCTCCATGTACTTGTCCTGCAACTGCCTCACAATAAAGAGCGCGTCTGTCGTTCCTCTTCCTGGCATAAATCCAAACTGCATTTCGTCGATCTTCACCTTCTTCCTTATCGTCCTCTCCAACACCCTTTCCAATACCTTAATTCCATGCTCCAATAACTTTACCGCTCGGTACGAGCCACACTCCAGAGGGTCACCTTTCCCCTTGTTTTGAGGGACGAGGGTATTCAGTTCCCAATTCACTGGAATGCGGCCTTCTTTCACCACCAGATTACAGATCTCTGTCATTCTCTTCACATCCCAACTTCCTGCTGCCTTCAACATATCTCCCACAACTCCCGTCGGCCCTCACGCTTTTCTACTCTTCATTGCTTTTATCAAGCCTGGTGTTGGCTTAGCGATTAGAGTGCCGGCTTGGGATCCTAGGATCCTGGGTTTGAATCCCGGTCAATCGCTGAATTAATGCCAGGGGGGTTGAGTCAGCCTGTCATCCTTCCGAGGTCGGCAAATTGAGTACCAGTTCACTGGTAATTCCCTGTGTGTCGCAAGAGGTGACCAACAGGGTTGGCGGCAGGAAGGGCATCCGGCCATAAAACATTGCTTCAAAAAGGGGACCGTGGTGCCCAAAAAAGGCCAACCCCTGCTCTACGGGGAAAAAATGGCCTCTAAAGGTGGTCTATTGCTTTTATCGCTTCCTCAACTTCCTTCTCAGTTATCTTCTCTGCCGGTCCGAAAACTGGGTTACTCTCTATGTTGCCATCCCATTCATTCTCTGTATTCAACAGCATTTCCATATATCTTTTCCATCTTCCTTTAATTCCTTCTGGGTCCACAACGATTTGTCCCACTTCATCCTTCAAGCAACTCACCCCCCATCACATCACACTTCTCTTTCACTATCTGCTTTGCAATCCTGAATACCGCTCTCTGACCCTCTTCCGAATCCAAGCTTTCTCCGAACATTTTCCTACATGCCTCCTGCGCCTTTGCTACCTCTTTCTTTGCAGCCTTCTTGGCTGCCTTATAACTTTCATGGTCTGCTTTTTCTGCCCCCGTACCCTTCGCCGTCTGCCACTCCTTGAACTTCTTCCTCTTCTCGTCAATCTTCTTTCCAACTTCCTCATCCCACCACCATGTTTCCGAGTGCCTCGGTGGTCCTTTTGTCCATCCACATACCTCACCAACGGCTCCCAAAAGACTATCTTTCATTGACATCCAACCACGTTCAAGCTCAACCACATCATCCTCTACCCTACTCAGCCTCTCTTTTAATGCCTCCCTTACTGTCACCTCTTTCAACCTCCACACCTTCATTCTCGGTTGGTACTTCACCCGCCGAGCTCTCCTCGCACCTTTCAACCTTATGTCGCAGACAACCAAGTGGTGCTGTGAAACAGCCTCCTCCCCCGGGATCACCTTTGTGTTCCGGAGGTGCCCCCTATCTCGCCTACGCACCATCAGGTAGTCAACGGTTGTCGTCGACCGACCTGACGTGTATGTAACAAGCTTATTATCCTCTTTCTGGAACTGAGTATTACAAATCAACAAATCAGCTCCATCAGCGAACTCCAAAATCCTTTCACCTTCTCCATTTCTCACACCATATCCATAACCCCCATTAACTCCCTCAAAACCGTCCATACTCCTTCCCACATGTCCATTTAGGTCTCCTCCTACCACAACAACCTCCTCATCTTTCACGTTTTCCATCAGCTTCTCTATCGCACACCAGAACTTGTCCTTCTCTTCATCGCTTCGACCAACCTGCGGAGCATATCCCGAGATGACGTTCACCAAGAGCTTTCCAGTCATCATTTTCACCATCATCAACCTATCACTCACTCTCGTCACACTCACCACACTGTCTACAAACTCCTCAGAAAACAGGACACCAACACCATTCACGCCCTCCGGGCACCCTTGCCACACAAACTTGTATTTCTGTCCCTGCCTACCCTTCACCATTCTCACACCACTTCCCTTCCATCTCGACTCTTGCACACAACATATGTCCACTCTTCTTCTGATCAATACTTCCACCACTTCTCCTGATCTCCCTGTCATTGTCCCTACATTCCATGTCCCAAACCTCAGAAACCGATCTCCACTTTGGGCTGTACCCTGCCC
Source organism: Myxine glutinosa (assembly GCF_964187855.1). Taxonomy (NCBI): domain Eukaryota; kingdom Metazoa; phylum Chordata; class Myxini; order Myxiniformes; family Myxinidae; genus Myxine; species Myxine glutinosa. Next base: position 328,650,313 of record NC_136261.1, read on the forward strand.
ATATGTAGTTGTAATTGTCGTGGTTCTCTTTTTGAGGCAATGTTTTTATGGCCGGATGCCCTTCCTGACGCCAACCCTCTTAGTCGCCTCTTACGACACGCAGGGATACGGTGTACCTATTCTAACCAGGGTACCCACCGGGCATCTATCTATATACATGTATCTACATAATATGTAGGCAGTGTCTGGTGTTGTCATTGAACTAATCCCTCAAACTTTTGTTTCCGTGATTGTGAAGTGTTTTTAATAACGTTGTTGGTGAGGTGTTTTGATTCACGTGGTGGTGATGTGTTTTGAATTACGTGGTGGTGAGGTGTTTTGAATCACGTGGTGGACTGGTGGTGAGGTGTTTTGAATTACGTGGTGGTGAGGCCTTTTTAAATTAAATGGTGGTGAGGTGTTTTGAATTACGTGGTGGTGAGGTGTTTTGAATTACATGGTGGTGAGGTGTAATTGTCCCAAATTTCCAGTCTGCATGTACCCCTCCTGTATGTATGTGCTGAGGGTTTTTTAAAAAACCTAAATTGCTTATAAAATGTAATATCACAAACACTACAAATAAATTTGTGCAAAATAATTGTTTGTATTATTATTGGTATAAATCAGGACAAAACAGCAACTCAGGTGCAGTCATTACCTCAGCTAAAACAAGCCTGTCCCTCTGTAACAACGCGTATGTGTATATATATATATCATTTATACAGATACAAAACATAAACTATTGAGTGTTCAGCCTGGTGGAGGTATGCGCTCCTCCAAGTGCCATTCTCGTTTTCCTTCTTGGATTGCTCACAAACTCTCCTGAATTTCTCTCTTCCCCACCACACATTCATCTTTTATCATTGTTATCTTACAACTTGTGCACAAAAAATTGTTTCTCAGAATTCACTGTAATTAGCTATTATGTGATGCATGAGACTGAAGTAATCCTCACGGTCTGCCATCTATGGATGCGATTCTGTGAGTCCGACGTGAACACACAATGCACAACACATGACACACGAACGGGCTGTTTCCATACAACACAACAACATGCATTTTAAGGCCATTTTCCCTGCAAGAGCGGGGGTTAGCCTTGCGGTCCCCATGACAATCTTCTCCATTTTGCCCTATTTTCCACATCTCCCCTTGTTAACCCCCTTGCCCGCATGTCTTCTTCCACCGTCTTTAGCCAAGTCTTTCTCGGTCTTCCCCGTCCTCTACTTCCTTCTGCATTCATTTCCATCACTCTTCTCAACCAGTCACTTTCATCCTTCCTCAACACATGACCAAACCATCTCAACCTCTGTAACATTAATAAAAAACCAGGGAGGGTGATTTCACCACCAGGGAGGTGAAAAACCAGGGATTAATCAAAAAACAAATGAAAAATCACTCATAGAGCAACACTTGGCAAAACAGACAAAGTAGAATGGCACTCAGTAGAGCATAGTTTTGACCTCAAAAATAATTGGTTGTTGAATTCAGTGACCTGATATGCAAATTGGCTTCAAAGTTTAAGTTAATCGGATGAAAATTGACAATTTTAGAAATTCGGCCGATGTTGACCTTTTGGCCTATGTTGAGCTCAAAAATAGTTGGTGGATGGTTTCAGTAAGCTGATATGCAAATCCTATTCAGATTTCAAGTCAATCGGATAAAAATTGAGGATATTAGAAATTTGAAAGAAGTGGTTGAACTTTGGCCTATGTTGACCTTTTGGCCAATGTTGCTTTCAAAAATAGTTGGTGGTTGAATTCAGTTAGTTGATATTAAAATCCTATTCAAATATGGAATACTGTTCTCCTCAATGGAATGTTCCTCAATGGAATACTGTTCTCCCCTATGGGCCGGTGCTCCTGCCTCACACCTAGCTCGGCTTCACGCTGTTGAAACCAAAGCTTTCAGAATTATTGGAATCTCACGCGATGAAGCTATCTCTGAGGGCCTTTCACTCACTCACCGCAGGCAGGTAGGTGGTCTTTCTGTCTTCTACCGACTCCTCTCCGGCCTTGCACCCCCAGCTCTCTCTGTGCTCTGTCCCCCAAATATTCCTACAGGTCGCACAAGATCTGCCAGCAACCCTCTGATGGTTAAACTGCCGAAATCTCGGCTCTCTGCTCACCTTCACTCTTTCATTCCTCTTTTCTCCCGCCTCTGGAACAAACTCCCTCACTCCCTTCAATCCCACTCCTCCCTCCAGGTCTTTAAAACAGCTGTTCACCACCATCTCTTATCTTCCCCCATCCAAAACCTTGATCTTTTCTACCCCCGCTAATTCACCCCAGATCCACCTTGTTTGAAATTCCAACTTCTTTCCTGGAAGTCCTGGCAGTGTCCATATGTTTTATACCTCTCCCACCGCCCCCTTCCCATGCCCCCCCCCCCCCCCCAAAGCCCTCGCCCTCTCTCAGATCTCTCGATGTCTCCATGTCTCTCGGTCCCTGCTCTCAAATGTTGTGTTTGTGTCCTTCCCCCTCTCTCCCCATCTTGTCTACCGCTCCCGATGTTATATGTTTTATGTGTCGGTTTGTCTTTCTGTGTGATTAATGTTCGCTCTTTCACGAGCCTCGATCTTGTATACAAAAAAAAAAAAAAAAAAAAAATTTCAAGTCAACAGATGAAAATTGAGGATTTTACAAATTTGAGGATCTTCACCAAAATTGAATCGTTTCTTCCTTGTCAGACACCCAACCTGTCCACCAAATTTCGTCCAAATCCGTCCACAACTTTTTGAGATATCTTGCTATATATCATTTTTGGTCCTATCTCCCAATGGTGAAGAATCACTTGAATAATTCTAGTATCCGGATCCGAATCCGTATCTCCACCAAAATCGAATCATTTTGTCCTTGTCACATACGCTACATACAAACAAACACAACATGCATTTTAATGCCATTTTCCCCGCTAGAGTGGTGGTTAGCCTTGCGGTCCCCAGAGCTACATCTCTGCCAAATTCCATCCGAATCCATCCACAACGTTTTCAGATATTTTGTTCACTAACAGACAAACAAACAGACAGACAGGGGTGAAAACATAACCTCCATCCACCTTTGGTGGCGGAGGTAAAAATACTATTACGTTTGTAGGGGGTAGGCAGTGATTACATTCGTCCAGGTAGAATTGCATAGGTAGTGTGCTCCGACCGTCGTGAACAAGAAGAAACCTTTAGGATTTCTGTGTGAAATGAGCTAAGATTTACTTTTTTTTTTTGCTTTTTTGGTTTTGTTCCACAGCAAACCAAAGAAATACATACATATGTGGATACCAAAAGATTTTCTATTATTTCAACAATTTTCTGGAAGAAATGGTGCATTATTTGAAAAAAGTGCAAGGGTGCAAATATTTTTGGCCATGACAGTAATTGTGAAAATGGCTGTTATCTTTCTTGTGTGGAGTAAAAGAGGTTGGGGACGAGCTGCAATGGAGATCTAACCTTTCTTGATGAATGTAAAGTTTTTTTATTGCACTTATCCATTTAATTTTGAGCTTCTCATATAAGGTGCAATATTAACTTGCTGGTTTTTTGGATAAAATTGGGTGTGTCTGTTTGCTATTCCCATCTAAGCACATATTTTATGATGCTTGGATCTATATACTTTCTTGATTTGTTCCTTATCTACAATGTACTTGTAATTCATAGAGACATTTGGGGGTGTCTCCTAAATCCTAATGTCCTCGTCCTACATGTGATAGAACACTGCAGAAGTAGAAGAAAAAGAAGGTCCATAGTATCGTGAATATAGAACACATGGCAATGTAAAAATTTAAAAAAGGAAAATACTTGGAAAAACTTGGGGGAAAAACTGTAACTTGGAAAAAAAGGAAAAATTGACTTTTCTTCTGCTCTTCTCTTTCCCAGTTCAACTGAGGCCACCAGTAAATCTCACCTATCGTCTGATTAAAGCTGCACGGGGCTTATGGGATATTGTGCTGAGCTGGGAACTATCTCCTGAAGTGGACATTGACTCTGGCTGGGTATCCGTGACCTACGAGGTGCGTTATCGACATCGTCCATGGCGAGGCGAGCCAGAAATATGGAAGGTTTGTATTAAAGAATTTTTTTTTTCAAATGGAAATTGCGGGACCAATAATCATTTAGAACAACCTCCTGTTACAAAGGGAGGGAATAGAGGCCATATTTAATAGTGGCATAGCAATTCTTCTGAGATTAGCTTAACCTGTGAAAATCAGAATCAAAATCATTAATGCTGTTGCCTTCAGTACAAATTGAACCCATAACCTCTGGGACCTCCAGTCCATCGTCGTCACCAATAGGCCACCACTGTACTTCAATTGTTGGTTAACACAGGAAGCAACGAGGAGTTGCCCTGCATATTCCTATCTTCCACACATAATATTGTTATCCAAGAGTTGGATGGAGAGTAACAGATATTCCAACATATTTTTTTGGTTTGTTCAAAACAAACTCATTTGTTTGTTTTGTTTGTTTTTTGTTTGTCAAGGTTTGTTTGTTTTTTGTTTGTTTGGTTTTGGTTTTTGGTTTTTGGTTAGTTTGTCTTACGTGTTTTGGTTTTTGGTTAGTTCGTCTTACTTGTTTTGGTTTTTGGTTTTTGGTTAGTTTGTCTTACTTGTTTTGGTTTTTGGTTAGTTCATCTTGCTTGTTTTGGTTTTTGGTTAGTTTGTCTTACTTGTTTTGGTTTTTGGTTAGTTCGTCTTACTTGTTTTGGTTTTTGGTTAGTTTGTCTTACTTGTTTTGGTTTTTGGTTAGTTTGTTTTACTTGTTTTGGTTTTTGGTTAGTTTGTCTTACTTGTTTTTTTTTTTGGTTTGTTTGTTAACTCAACTGGACCATGTCCAGCTGAGTTTTTTGTCGACACCCAGTGTCCGTCGTCCATCTGTCATCTGTCTGTCTGTCTGTCTGTCGTCTGTAAACAATTCGACGTCTACGCTCTAAAAGTCACAAATATTGATTAAATTTGATGAAACTTGTTATGCAGAGCCTGGTGTTGGCTTAGCGGTTAGGGTGCCGGCTTGGGATCCTAGGATCCTGGGTTCGAATCCCGGTCGATCGCTGAATTAACGCCAGGGGGGTTGACTCAGCCTGTCATCCTTCCGAGGTCGGGAAATTTGAGTACCAGCATGCTGGGATGAATGATCACGGTGTGTACCCCGATTTAGAATTGGGACACCGTATCCCTGCGCATCGTAAGAGGCGATCAAGGGTTGGCGTCAGGAAGGGCATCCGGCCATAAAAACACTGCCTCAAACAGGGAACCATGATTGTCATGGGGCCCGCAAGGCTAACCCCAGCTCTAGCGGGGAAAATGGCCTTAAAACGATCATTCATTCATTCATTCAAACTTGTTATGCAGCATCTTTAAGACATAAACTAGTTTGGGATTGCATTTGGGCGTTGCACGCCCAAAAATGGGCGCGGCAGGGTGGCCATGTTGAAAATCAATTTTTGTCATATATTTTTAGCACATATAAACTATGTAGTTTGTGGTTGTATCATGCATATTCTAACCATATTGATATAGACCAGTTGAGTTCAGGTTCCCTGGAACCTCTCAAGTTTTACTTGCTTTGGTTTTTGTTTTTGTTTTTGTTTGTTTGTTTGCTTCTCCCCCCCCCCCCCCCCCCCCCCTCCAGCCTTCCCATGCCTCTTCCCCCCAAGCCCTCTCCATCCCACAGATCTCCCGATGTCCCTGTTCTCTGCTGTTGTATTTGTGTGCTTCCCTCTCTCACCCCATCTTGTCTCCCGCTCCCTTTATTGTACGTTTTGTGTGTTCGGTTTTTTTTGTCATTAATGTTAGCTCTTACACGAGCCTCGATCTTGTATACAAAAAAAACAAAAAAAAGAAAACCATACTTATTCTTAATTATAATGAAACATATCTCTTTTCCTTGATCATTGGTCTTTGCTATAAAAACAGAACATGAATACTTGAGCAAAGTTTCTTCAGCCTTACTTTGAATAAATTCCACCTGCTGTGACCTCAGGTGCGTTCCGGCCTGCGGCAGGAGGAAGTGACTCTTCATGGAAAGCAAGGATTCAGCTATGAGAGCCAGGTTCGCTGCAGGGTTCTGAACCGTTGGTTGTGGAGTGATTGGAGCTCGAAAGTTATTATCCCCATTGCCACTGCTTCAGGTTCGATAATGGGAAAAGAAAACATACAATCACACGAGACATTTTGCTCAATCGTGAATGAATATCATCGGTGACAGTAATTCCTTTTTTACCATAATGTATTACTCATCTGTGGAAATACAAATGCCTGGAAATGTGGTTCCGGCAGCTTCATGAGCTTTGTCGTGAATAGTCGACATAAAATCGTCACCCATGAAGGACATGCGGTTTACCTTACAACAACAACAACAACAACAACAACATGCATTTTAAGGCCATTTTCCCTGCTAGAGCGGGGGTTAGCCTTGCGGTCCCCATGACAATCTTCTCCATCTTGCCCTATTTTCTGCATCTCTCCTTGTTAACCCCCTTGCCCGCATTTCTTCTTCCACCATCTTTAGCCAAGTCTTTCTCGGTCTTCCCCGTCCTCTACTTCCTTCTACATTCATTTCCATCACTCTTCTCAATCAGTCACTTTCATCCTTCCTCAACACATGACCAAACCATCTCAACCTGTTCCTCTTCACAGCATTAATCACAGGCTCTATTCCCATCATTTTTTCACAATTCATCATTTGTCTTCCTCTCTCTCTCAACGATACTCCGCACATCCATCGAACCATTCGCATTTCCACCCTTTCCAACCTTCGTTGCTGCTCTACGTTCATTACCCATGTCTCGCTCCCATAAATCATAACACTTCTCACACATGCAGCATACACCTTTCCCTTCAGCTTCAACGACACTCCCCTCCTCATCAGCACGCCACTCAGTTCCCGAAACCTCTTCCATGCACATCTCACTCTAGCAACCGTTGCCGAGTCTGATCCACCTTCTCCATTCAGCATGTCTACGAGGTAGCAAAATGTTTTCACACCTTCCAGCTTCACGCCGTCTCCAAGATCCAACTCAACATTTCCTCCATGTGCAGCTCCCTCTGTGCACACCTTACATTTGAATGTAGCTGCCACACTGGTTAATGACCCTCTCAGACCACTGCATTTTTGATGAACCCACTCAGCGCACATTGCACATTGAATGGAGTTCACTCCGACACCCTTCCTGCACACAGCACAGGGCCACTTCCCAGTTCTTTCCACCTCACCACATGCTTTACCACTTGCCATCACCTTCGTCTTTCCGATATTCACCTTCAGACCTTTTGTCTCCATACATTCCTTCCACTTGTTCATCTTTTCCTTCAGTCCATCCATACTTTCCGCAATCAACACCAGATCATCTGCATACAACAACTCCCACGGTAAACCCTCCTTTACGTTCTGAGCCAGCACCTCCATCACAGCTACAAATAGTAGTGGACTGAGTACCGACCCCTGATGCACTCCCACCTTCACCTCAAACTCACCACTGTTCCCGTCCTTCGTCCTTACAGCTGTGCACGATCTTTTGTACATTGCCATCACGACTCTGATCCACCATTCCTCCACTCTTAACTTCCTCATTGCCCATGTCAATACTTTGCGTGGAACCCTATCGAATGCTTTCTCCAGATCAACAAACCCAAGAAACAACTTCTTCCTCTTCTCCATGTACTTCTCCTGCAACTGCCTCACAATAAAAAGGGCATCTGTCGTTCCTCTTCCTGGCATAAATCCAAACTGCATTTCATCGATCTTCACTTTCTTCCTTATCCTCCTCTCCAACACCCTTTCCAATACCTTCATTCCATGCTCCAATAACTTTATTGCTCGGTACGAGCCACACTCTCGAGGGTCACCTTTCCCCTTGTATAGAGGGACGAGGGCACTCAGTTCCCAATCCACTGGAATGTGGCCTTCTTTCACCGCCAGATTACAGATCTCTGTCATTCTCTTCACACCCCAACTTCCTGCTGCCTTCAACATATCTCCCACAACTCCCGTCGGCCCTTCCGCTTTTCTACTCTTCATTGCTTTTATCGCTTCCTCAACTTCCTTCTCAGTTATCTTCTCTGCCGGTCCTAAAACTGGGTTACTCTCTATGTTGCCATCCCATTCATTCTCTGCATTCAACAGTATTTCCATGCATCTCTTCCACCTTCCTTTAATTCCATCTGGGTCCACAACGATTTGTCCCACTTCATCCTTCAAGCAACTCACCCCCATCACATCACACCTCTCTTTCGCTATCTGCTTTGCAATCCTGAATACTGCTCTCTGACCCTCTTCCGAATCCAAGCGTTCTCCGAACATTTTCCTACATGCCTCCTGCGCCTTTGCTACCTCTTTCTTTGCAGTCTTCTTGGCTACCTTGTAACTTTCATGCTCTGCTGTTTCTGCTCCCGTACCCTTCGCCTTCTGCCACTCCTTGAACTTCTTCCTCTTCTCGTCAATCCTCTTTCCAACTTCATCATCCCACCACCATGTTTCCGAGTGCCTCGGTGGTCCTTTTGTCCATCCACATACCTCACCAACGGCTCCCAACAGACTAGCTTTCATCGACATCCAACCACTTTCAAGCTCAAACACATCATCCTCTACCCTACTCAGCCTCTCTTTTAATGCCTCCCTTACTGTCACCTCTTTCAACCTCCACACCTTCATTCTCGGTTGGTACTTCACCCGCCGAGCTCTCCTCGCACCTTTCACCCTTATGTCGCAGACAACCAAGTGGTGCTGTGAAACAGCCTCCTCCCCCGGGATCACCTTTGTGTCCCGGAGGTGCCCCCTATCTCGCCTACGCACCATCAGGTAGTCAACGGTTGTCGTCAACCCACCTGACGTGTATGTAACAAGCTTATTATCCTCTTTCTGGAACTGAGTATTACAAATCAACAAATCAGCTCCATCAGCAAACTCCAAAATCCTTTCACCTTCTCCATTTCTCACACCATATCCATAACCCCCATGATCTTCCTGAAAACCATCCATACTCCTTCCCACATGTCCATTTAGGTCTCCTCCTATCCACAACAACTTCCTCATCTTTCATGTTTTCCATCAGCTTCTCTATCGCACACCAGAACTTGTCCTTCTCTTCATCGCTCCGACCAACATGCGGAGCATATCCCAAGATGACGTTGACCAAGAGCTTTCCAATCATGATTTTCACCATCGTCAACCTATCACTCACTCTCGTCACACTCACCACACTGTCTACAAACTCCTCAGAAAACAGGACACCAACACCATTCACGCCCTCCAGGCACCCTTGCCACACAAACTTGTATTTCTGTCCCTGCCTACCCTTCACCATTCTCACACCACTTCCCTTCCATCTCGTCTCTTGCACACAACATATGTCCACTCTTCTTCTGACCAATACTTCCACCACTTCTCCTGATCTCCCTGTCATTGTCCAGACATTCCATGTCCCAAACCTCAGAAACTGATCTCCACTTCGGGCTGTACCCTGCCCACATATCGTTGTAATTGTCATGGTTCTCTTTTTGAGGCAATGTTTTTTTTTATGGCCGGATGCCCTTCCTGACGCCAACCTTCTTCGTCGTCTCTTACAACACGCAGGGATACGGTGTACCTATTCTAATCCAGGGTACACACATGCGGTTTACCTTCCGCCATGTAGAATTGTAAGTGACTGTAAGTGATGAAATACATCACCACGAAATACCACCCTCTGTCTCTGTTGCAGTTGATGTGGTAATGCCCGTTATAACATTTGCTGTCATCATCACTTCAGTCATCTTATCCACAGCTTTGTTGCTACGCAGCAGATCACGGTGAGACAGAGGGTCATACTGGGCATTTGTTGAAATCACATGACAATTAATGAAGCAAGTAAGGTTCACTCTGTTAGGAAATGTCCATAGCTTACTGCTGTCATGTCTGTTGCCAAAAATAGAAGACATTGAGAATATTTCAAGGACCAGCTCAGTTGGCAGGATAGCTCAGTTGGTTCTTGTCCCTGAACTGTTTGGTCTCTGGTTTATTGCTGTAAGTTATATTTATTTTAAAACCGTGTTTGTGTGGTACTACAGTGTTAAGTACTACCTTTTGGGGTACAATATATATTCAAGGTTATATTATAAGATCATATGGACCTAAAGTATCACATAGTACTTTACAGAAGTGCAAGCCACAGCCAAGCCGCATGGACCACACCAACATTAAGTGAAATATGTAAAGCACATTATAATGTGGATATTGTGTAGATTAAGAAAATGGGAATGCTGTAATTAAATGAGTTATTGAGGTTTAAAAAAAATTCATATACATTTGGTCCTCGACTAACGTTGTGGTTATGTTCTTAAAAACACAACATTAAGTGAAACGACGTTAAATGGATCAATTTATCTCATACCAATTAATGTAAATAGTGGGGAGTGGGTTGGGAATTTAGGTGCCTCTGCCCCCATTAAATGCATTACATTTAAGTAAATTCACACACTTTTCATTGTTTATATAGTCTGTATTGTATATTGTAACACAGTGATGTAAATACATTTAAAAGAAACCACAAAAAATCACCCTTTAGTACATGGAAATAATCAATTGCTGGATGGTGGACAGTGGGATGGTGGTGAGTCACTGACATCCGGAGGGTTCTCGTCCCCACTGTGATGTGAAGGCTTCTGCTGGCTGTTGAGATGTATGTTTTTCTCACTCCCTAAAAAACCATCAATGGTCGACTGCTTGCTGCTCTGCCTCTTCTTTCCTTTATAAATTCCAAAGTAGCACTGAGGACTTTACATGACATTTATTTCACCAACAATGTAATAGCGAGTAAATAACCATGACGTTCTGTGAAGCTTTGCTATCTCATTAGTATAGACATTATAACAAAACAATGTTAACTGGGTTAACCTTAAACAGGTGTGTGTGTATATATATATAATATAATATATATATATATATATATATATATATATATCTATATATATATATATATATATATATATACAGTGCATTCAGAAAGTATTCAGACCCCTTCACTTTTTTCACATTTTGTTATGTTGCAGCCTTATGCTGAAATCGTTTAAATTCATTTTTTCCCTCATCAATCTACACTCAATACCCCATAATGACAAAGAGAAAACAGGATTTTAGAAAGTTTTGCAAATTTATTAAAAAGAAAAAACTGAAATATCACATTGACATAAGTGTTCAGACCCTTTGCTATGACACTTGAAATTTAGCTCAGGTGCCTCCCATTTCTCTTGATCATCTTTGAGATGTTTCTACACCTTGATTGGAGTCCACCTGTGGTAAATTCAATTGATTGGACATGATTTGGAAAGGCACACACCTCTCTATTTAAGGTCTCACAGCTGACAATGCATATCAGAGCAAAAACCAAGCCATGAGGTCGAAGGAACTGCTGCAGAGCTCAGATACAGGATTTTGTCGAGGCACAGATCTGGGGAAGCCGACAAAAAAATCCCTGCTGCATTGAAGGTTCCCAAGAGCACAGTGGCCTCCATAATTCTAAAATGGAAGTTCTATAGCAAAGACAAACTCTCTCTTCCTCATATGTCATGACTTCAACTGTCATCATGCCAGCTGGTTGGGTGTGGGTTCCTCTCTCACCAGTCATGGCACCTCAGCAAAGGACTTCTGTGACTCACCGGGATTGACACAATCTGTCAATTTCCCGACCCAGATCTCAGCCAATGGAGTATCTTCTCTTCTAGACTTGGTTATGACAAACTTCCCTGCTAACGTCTGCTGCTCTTCTTCTGCTCCAATCGGTTCTTCTGATCATGTGCTTGTCAAAGTGGACATCTCTCTGGCCATTCTCAGAGAGCCTCCTCAGCGTCGACGAGTCTGGCATTTCACTCAGGCCGACTGGGACGGTCTTCAAGCAGCCATCAAATGTCTGGATTGGTCTCCAATCTCCACTGCCTCTGACATCAATTCTTCCTGGGAATTCTTCCAAAGCAAACTGCTCTCTCTCATGCACAGATTTATCCCATCTCGTCTTCAGTTGTCTTGCCCTTCCTCCCGTCCATGGTACACTGAATCTTGTGGTGAGGCAGTTGCCCTGAAACAACTTGCCTTTGCCTCTTGGAAGGCTAATCCAACTGAAGGCAATCTCAGTTCCTTCCACCAAGCTCGGAACAAGTGTGTGTCTACCCTCAGGAGTGCCAGGAAGCACTATCTCTCCACACTCAAGAATGAACTCTCAAACCTGTCTCCTTCCTCCAAATCCTGGTGGTGTCTGGTCAAATCCGTTTCTGGTGTTTGTTCCCCCTCCATCCCCTCCCTTATCTCAAATGGCCACACAGTTGACATCGCACGTGACAAAGCCGAATGCCTCAACCCTGTGTTTGCCTCAAAATCTTTAGTCCCAAACCCATCTCTCTCTGTTCCCACCTTTCCCAGTCGAACCCAACTGCTCCTGGACTCTGTGTCCTTCTCTCCTGACAAGGTGGAGGAGTTTTTGTCTAACCTCGACTCTGATTCTGCAACTGGACCAGACGGCATCAGCCCACGGGTCCTAAAATCCTGCTCCGCCGCTCTATCTCACCATCTCTCTGTTCTTTTCACCCTATCTTTTGCTCAAGGTCATCTGCCAGCATCCTGGAAATCAGCAAACATTACTGCTTTACACAAAAAAGGTGCAAAAACAGATCCTTGCAACTACAGACCAATCAGCCTGCTCCCAATTATCAGCAAAGTCATGGAATCCATCATTGCTTCAGATATGAAATCTTTGCTCTTCTCCAATGGCTTGATCTCTGATCATCAATTTGGTTTCAGACCAGGTCACTCTACTCTGGACATGCTGCTTCTGCTGTCTCAACAATGGATGGAGGTCCTAAATGCCAAACAGGAAATCAGAGCTGTCTCCCTTGACATATCACGTGCCTTCGATACGGTCTGGCACCCAGCTCTGCTCACCAAACTCTCCTCCTATGATATCCATGGAAATCTCCATGCATGGCTTGCGGACTTCCTCTCTGGTCATAGTCAACGTGTGGCCCTGAATGGATTTCTCTCATCTCCCCTTCCTGTTCAGGCTGGAGTTCCCCAAGGCAGTGTTCTTGGCCCTGTGCTTTTTCTGGTCTTTATCAATGATCTCTCCGACTCTCTGGAAAATCCTCTCTATCTCTTTGCTGATGACTCCACTCTCTGCCGCTCCATTCCTCTTCCCTCAGATCGGCAGTCTGCAGCCTCCTCACTCTCTGAAGACCTGGACAAAATCACAGACTAGTCAAACAAGTGGAACATGTCTTTCAATCCTGACAAATCTCACACTCTTACTATGTCTCTCCGAAAAGATCGACTGGACAACTCTCCCATCTACTTTCTCAACAATCCTCTCCAATAAGTTCTGTCGCTCAAGCTTTTGGGTCTCACTATCTGCCATGATCTTTCTTGGGAAAACCACATTTCCAAGCTGGCCTCCAAAGCCAGTCGCCGACTGGGCACCCTCCGTCGTGCGAAGTCCTTCCTAGGCACACCTGAGCTCCTCACCACATACAAGGCTTTCATCCGCAGCTCAATGGAATACTGTTCTCCCCTATGGACCGGTGCTCCTGCCTCACACCTAGCTCTGCTTCACGCTGTTGAAACCAAAGCTTTCAGAATCATTGGAATCTCCCGCGATGAAGCTATCTCTGAGGGCCTTTCACTCACTCACCGCAGGCAGGTAGGTGGTCTTTCTGTCTTCTACCGACTCCTCCCCGGCCTTGCTCCCCCAGCTCTCTCTGTGCTCTGTCCCCCAAATATTCCTACAGGTCGCACAAGATCTGCCAGCAACCCTCTGATGGTTAAACTGCCGAAATCTCGGCTCTCTGCTCACCTTCACTCTTTCATTCCTCTTTTCTCCCACCTCTGGAACAAACTCCCACACTCCCTTCAATCCCACTTCTCCCTCCAGGTCTTTAAAACAGCTGTTCACCACCATCTCTTATCTTCCCCCATCCAAAATCTTGATATTTTCTACCCCTCACTAATTCACCCCAGATCCACCTTGTTTGAAATTCCAACTTCTTTCCTGGAAGTCCTGGCAGTGTCCATATGTTTTATACCTCTCCCACCCCCCCTTCCCATGCCTCCCCCCCCCAAAGCCCTCTCCCTCCCACAGATCTTTCGATGTCTCCATGTCTCCCTGCTCTCAAATGTTGTGTTTGTGTCCTTCCCCCTCTCTCCCCATCTTGTCTACTGCTCCCGATGTTATATGTTTTATGTGTCGGTTTGTCTTTCTGTGTGATTAATGTTCGCTCTTTCACGAGCCTCGATGTTGTATCCCCCAAAAAAAAAAAAAAAGACAAAAGAATAATTTTGTCAAAAGGTTAAAGGTCAGCATCACCGAAGATCATCAATTTTCATCCAGACCTGAAATTTACCATTTGAGTTTTGTCGTCAAATTTTCACCAAAGTTTTATCAGAATATGGAGAAGACAAATTAATAGTTTTGTCAAAAGGTCAAAGGTCAGTGTCTACTAAATCATCAATTTACATTCAATTGACATGAAATTTCAATTTACCATTTGAGTTTTGTCATCAAATTCTCCACAAAGCTTTATTATGAGAGTACGAACATGGGGAAGGCAAAATTAATAATTTGATTAAAAGTTCAAAGGTCAGCATCACATAAAATCATCAATTTTTCAACCGAATGACCTGCAATTTTAAGAATTTGCATATTGCGTCATGGAATTGGTTCACCAATCAAAAGCTAGAAGCTGATTATTTTTCTTATTCTAAAGCTCAAAAGTCAAGGCTGCATAAAATAATCAATTTTCATTTTGTATTTTTATGGCGTAGCCCATAGGGCAAAGCCATCTAGAACAGTTTGTCCATCTGTATGTCCCCTCAAACATATACCAATCAGAGTTGAGGATCTGGTCACATGGCACGGTGATGTGATAACGTCTGATGTCATTACGGAGGTATGGCAGCTGACTATACACTCCGCATTTTGATTCCAATTTTGTTCAGGCCGAACGTATCGTCGAACCTGTCATATATCACAATCGCCCTGCTCTACCTTGACGTTTTTCATTCAGTGTGAAACAGAAATAAATCGATTGTTAAAATGACCATGAAATATCGAAAGCATTGGCGTTACGTCTCTTCCAACAAAACAGTGCATATAGGCCTTAGGCTTCATGCCTCACCTTCGGGCCGTTTCAGACAAATTAAGCCCAGGATTCTTAATACAGTAGTGTATCGTTTCAGTAGTATCGTTTTCGTAATAATAGTAATAATAATAATAATAATATAGTAAATATGACCATAACACTTTAATCCCAATGTTGTGAATACAAAGTTAATGGATTGAAGCAGTGTATGGTTTATGAATCAATCATAAGCGGTGTACGGTACTAACAACCGTGGAAGTAAGGAATTCGCCTCCGTTTTTTGATAGCATGTTATTAATCCAATCATTGTGGGGTATATAGATTACAGTAGATCTTCCCTCAGTTCTGTAAGTAAAACTTACCTCATGGATGTCAGGATTCCTCCAAATTTCTTTTTAATGTTATAAACAGCATTAGCAACTGTTTAAAAAGCTAATCACATGTGTTTGTGGTTTATAATATTTTACAAGCCCGGCTACGCCGCTGTTAGACTTTCTGTCTTGTTTTAAACTGTTTTCATAATCTTGAGGAAACGGAAGAAGAAGAAGAAGACGGCAGAATAAAAACGGACGTTGACGCGGTTTGCATTTTTCGATGCTTTCTAGTTCAAATGTGTTCACCCGGATGACCATTATATTGGTGACATGGTGAAATCTCCCACCTGCACGGTCACCAATTTAGCGACAGAGAGACCATGGGACTGCGACAATGTCTGCCAGGAAAGCCGTATAGATATTTTAATCATTGTTCCATGCAAAGTAACTCCAACGAGCCCATCACCCATGATGAGTTTGTCAGTTCGAAAAGATTGGCTGAGGGAAAACCCGGGATGAACCACTGCATTTGTAACTTCCAAATGAGGTTTTGGCGTAAATTTCCAACGGTGCTGGTTTTACTCACACCATGGTTTTATGTTCCCAATTACAGACTGTGCATCAACCAATGCTTCATTAGTGAAACAGAACAGGATTTATTCAAAATGGAGGGAAAACAGAGACAGAGAGAGAGAGAGACAGAGAGAGAGAGAGACAGAGAGATAGAGAGATAGAGAGAGAGAGAGAGAGATAGAGAGATAGAGAGAGAGAGAGAGAGAGAGAGAGAGAGAGAGAGAGAGAGAGAGAAAGACAAAGACAAAGACAGAAAGACAGACAGACAGAAATGTTTCTCCAGCTGGTTCAAGTCCCTCCACTCGAACTCACCACTCACTATAGCAACGCGCACCAAACCAATGCATGCACACATTCTCTAACAACTTTATTGCGCTCTCCAACAACTCTCTACAAGTCCTCGTAACTCTCTCCAACAACTGCTCGTAGCTCTCTCCAACAACTCTACAACTGCTCGCAGCTCTGTACGGATTTTAGAATCTCACAACCATGCTCAGCCTGGCACACTGATTGGTCATGCGCTGATGTTGTCAAAGTTTTTAATCCTTGGGGACATGCCTCTACCTCTTGCACAGTCGCTGAGGTGTCGTGCCCATACCTTTGTGACTATTTTACCTCCTTTGTGAGGTTAGGAGGTGGTGCACGATGTATGCAGAGTAGCTGTTGTAACCATTTCCAAAGAGCACATTTAGACAGATCACTCATGGGACCGAGTTAGAGGATTAGGGAGGTGGGATTGTGGTGGGGCTTTTGGACACATTACAGAAGAGCAGGAAACACTTTTGTTTTTTTCGATAAACACCGACACGTGATCTATCATTTCACTCAGAAACCAAACACCGAAGCTAGACATTTATTAATGACATAGCTAGTCTACCTTGTTGGTTTTGGCTTAGTGGTTAGGGTGCTGGCTTGGGATCCTAGGATCCTGGGTTTGACTCAGCCTACCATCCTTCCGAGGTCGGCAAATTGAGTACCAGTTCACTGGTAATTCCCTGCGTGTCGCAAGAGCCGACTAACAGGTTGGCGGCAGGAAGGGCATCCGGCCATAAAGCATTGCGTCAAAAAAGGGGACCACGGGGCCCGAAAAAGGCCAACCCTTGCTCTGCGGGGGGAAATGGCCTCTAAAGGCGGTTCATAGCTAGTCTACCCTATCCGTGTTAACCGTTTCCACATCAATATGTATCATATATGAGAGAGAGTTTGTGAGAAATAATATTGACAAAAAATTCAGTTATAAGCTTCAGAAACTTCCTTACCTGTTGCACGAGTGCTTCACCACTTCTAAAGTGCAAATGCAAATAATCCACATCCCATTTGAATTTGTATATTGTGTATATTTGTATATTTGTATATTTTTTGTATATGTAATTTGTATATTTGTATATTTGCATGTGTCTTTTTATTCAAAAAGGTGATTGATGATTTTTGATTGATTGAAAAAGTTGATTGAAAAAAAGGTGATTGAAAAAGTTTTTCATTATCTTTTTTCGGTGTAGAGTAAAGAATATAGGCAAAATGTAGAAAATAGATGATGAAGAAAATGATGATGCAGAAAATAGGGCAAAATGGAGAAGATTGTCATGGGGCCCGCAAGGCCAACCCCCACTCTAGCAGGGAAAATGGCCTTCAAATGTCTGTTGTGTTGTTGGTGTGGAGTAAAGAAACTCAACTCACAACAACTGAAACATCTATTCCTAGATACTAGTGAAGTACCCGTGCTACGCATGGGTGGGAGGCCATAAGCAAACAGGCAATGCAGAAATGGTGAATGCTAAAGCATGAAACCAATAAATTCCACATTCCTGTAGCATCTTCAGTCGCACGTCAGACATGGACAGCAAGTTCGTGAAGGACTTCCACCAAAAACGTACCCGTTCGCAAACAAACGGGTACGTTTGTTCTATACCCAGTCATTGGCGAATCTGCATATAGCGATCCGCGAATTCACGTTTAGAAAGTAGAAACCGTCACGGCATTCCGTCATTCACTTGAACTCGATATCTCTTTTTTTCATTCCAAACAGCACAACTCCAATCACAAATGAAATAACATTAATATAAAAAATAAACTTTTAACTACATTCGTGACCTAAACAAATATTTAAATCCTGATGTGAAGTTCCGTACGGTTGGGTGAACACAATTACGAATTCAAAATCGTAATTGTATTCACTCATTTCAAATCATCAATTGATACTTTAACAAAACGTTTAACACGATTAACGTTTAACGATTTAACATTACGAAGGAATGAAGGTTGTATTGGGATATTATCAAACCCGCGCATTGCCGTCATCTGTCCACTTCCGCATTCGCTGCAGGTTCGTAATTCTCATCAAAATCTAAACAGTATTTGCAGAATTTCAACAAAAGCCACATCACTGTTCATCTCGGTAAATATTATTCCATCGTGTTTGGGAAAATTGGCAAACTTGGAAAAATTGGAAAAACAATATAGCCTATTTTACTCCAGGGGGTCCTAGGATTACCCACCCAAAATATCGTTGCGATCTGTTCAGCCGTTTTTGCGGTACCTTCGAACGGATGGACGGATATTTGGTGAATTAATGTAAGATTACTAGATTATTAATGACGCAAAAACACAAAAGTGCAATGTTATTACATAGTAATAAAGTTTCACAGTATTTTTTCCATGAGCTTTCCATGCAATTAAAAAACAAGGTAAAGTTGTTTTAAGTTTGAAGCATGTGTGGGGTGACATTTTAAATGACTATTGTTGGGGGTTTTCTTTGCTTTCAGAATTGCCAAATGGATGTTCACTCCTGTTCCTGTCCCCAAGATCCGTGGCATCGATCCTGAGATGTTTAAGGTGCATCTATCTCCGAGTTATACCTTGATATTATTCATTGGAAGTTTCGACTTGTTTTGCTCTAGAGTCAACATCATGTCCTGCATTCCTTTGCAGAAAGCACCAGTGAAAGAGTTTGAGCGCACTTTAGGATCCTTCCACGGGAGTGATCTGCTTCGATACAAGGAAGAGCAGTGGCTCAAAGTTCTGGAAGTCGATTCGGAGCAAAAAGGAAAAATTGAGGCTAAAGGAGAACAGCAGAGCTTGCTCAAGAATCCCCCAGGGTCAGAAAGTAAACACGCGAGCCAAGCGGAAGACCAGACATCCACATCTGCTGATCAGTGCCAGTTGGCTACCGATGGTCCTGAAAACTCATGTACAAGCAAGGATCAAGGTGCAGATCACGCGACCACAATCAAACCTACAACTTTCTCAACAAACCTTGAAGAAGAAAACCAGGACAGTTACCACAGCATTGCAGGAGAAATCCAGGAAGAAGGACCAGAAAGCTTGCTGTTTGTGACGAAACCTCATTTGGATCCAGAGGCCTACAAGCAGGTTGCTAGCTTGGACTGTCAAGGGAACGTTATTTTGAAGACGATGTATGTCGACGACCACCATGCCCGTAAGCAAATAAATGAGGAGAATGACAGCTTTGTTCAGGTTCTGGAAGAACCTATGGCTAGAGAACAATCACTGACTGCTCCGAACAACAGCCTGGGTCCAGTAAAGCAGGACATACAGGGTGCTTTGAATTTGGAAAATGACAAACTGCACAAAACTTCCAATTCACTTTTCGACTTGTGGAGCTATGGAAGCACAGTTAGCACTTTAAATCCCAAAACTGTTTTTCAAACACAACCTATAATGATACCAATGCCAGTGAAACAGCCAGAAACGTTGCAAAGCCTCAGAGATTTCAAGCAACCAAATGATGCAGGAGCAACGAAGATGTCGGAAGTGACGCTGTGTTCTTGTACAAGTGTTAGTCCAACCGTGCCGTTGAGTTCAAATCAGGACTCCCCATCTATTGCCAATTACACTGCGATCGATCATGTGTGCGCACCGCAAAGGCTATTCGTTAACCCACAGGTGGATGTGACGAAGGGGCAAATGGACCTCCAGGTGAACTGCAAGATCACCGATATAAAAGCCTCTTCTCCAGATGCCAGCAACGATTATGTTGACGACACTACATGGTTAATTGGCTACTAAAGCTTTGTGCAATAAATGACCAAGCAAAAAAATTAGAAGAAGAAGAAGAAGAGGCTTTCCCAGTGAAACCATTTGTTTGTTACGATGGTAATTTTTTCATTCTATTCGCTTTTGAGTACTAGAGGATGAAACGTACCTTACTATGTTATTTCTGAAGCATAATTTCTGCCTCATTACCTTTGCTGCTTTGATTACGTTCTCTGTGAAATGTGATGTGTCATTAAAACTGGCATCATTTATAGATGGGTGCACGGTTTATCAAATTTGGCATTCTTCTCTTATGCGCAGCACCTGGTTACTGGGATCCATCATTGTAAGGGGTTTTTTTTTTTGTATACAAGATCGAGGCTCATGTAAGAGCTAACATTTATGACAAAAAAACAAACGGACACATAAGACGAAATAAAGGGAGCGGTAGACAAGATGGGGAGAGAGGGGGAAGCACACAAGTACAACATTTGAGAGCAGGGACATCGGGAGATCTGTGGGAGGGAGTGGGTTTGGGGGGAGGAGGCATGGGAAGGGGGGTGGGTGGGGTTAAAAAAAAATACATGGACACTGCTAGGACTTCCAGGACAGAAGTCGGTATTTCAAAAAAGTGGATCTGGTGTGAATTAACGGGAGTAGAAAAGATCAAGGTTTTGGATGGGGGAAGATAAGAGATGGTGGTGAACAGCTGTTTTAAAGACCTGGAGGGAGGAGTGGGATTGAAGGGAGTGAGGGAGCTTGTTCCAGAGGTGGGAGAAAAGGGGAATGAAAAAGTGAAGGTGAGCAGAGAGTCGTTGATGTGGCTCGGGGACAGGATAAAGTCGTTGATGTGTGCCCTCCACCCCTCCACCCCTCCACCCCCCCCCCCCCCCTGTAGGTTAGAGAGGGTGTAATTGGATTTTAGCGAACGCGTGGCCAATAATTCGCCTACTCTTCGCCAAAAGACCCTGAAGGATATTCAATGTCCTAATGTCGGCAGACTTCACACACAGCTTTATGTCTATCCGAGAGACGGCGCACATTGCGATGCAACGCCCTGTCCCCGTACCTCTAACCTGGTAGTTTATTAGTCGGGTTGGTAGTTGAACCAAGACCAGACCGCTCAAAGGTAAGTATGCTACCTCTGCACCATCCTGTCAATGCACTAAGACTAGGTGATTTCGGTAGGTGAGCCATGATTGTATAAGGGGCGACGGGGAGGAAGCCAGACCGTACTAGGTACTTTGGAACATCTGAGCCATTCTTTGTGGTGTGTCGATTGTGTGGTTAAATACTTGGATCTAATGTGTGTTGTCCTCGCTCGTAAATGTCTACATAATGTAAAAGCACTTGATAAACATTGATCGCCATTGCACGACGCCATATTTGTTCATGGTACGTGCTCAGTGCAATTGAATTTCTGTACGTAGAGAAATACGTGTATTAATAAAGCACATGTTTGTTTTTCAATCAAGTATAGGATTGTTAAATGTTTTAGTTGTAACCAAAGAAGTTTGAATAGGATGTATGTCGTGTTGGTATCGGAGAGTACATGTACTTGTACTTGGTTGTATAGGTGTTCTAGTGCTGTGAAGATTGTTGTTTTTCCTTGGTACATGTTCCATCCAGTTTGCACATTGTGGATTAAATCTTCTCCAATAATTATTGCTTGGACATTGTATATTCCATCAGCAACGTGCATTTGGGACAATATAAAGTTGCTGTTGTTTTCTTTCAAACTCGAGAACAGATGGAAACTAAGCGACTGAAGTGGAGGAAGGAGTCTGATATGAAATCAGACCGAATTGAGCTTTCCAGTGTAAATATGTCTTAGTCACGTCTCCAGTGATGTATAATTCATTTGTAAGATGAAATCGGTTCCAAAACCTTTCATATTCATTTAGGTTAAAAGCTGTGGGCTTTAGATGTAGCTGTGATAATAAAAACGGGCCTTCTCCTGTGGGAAGCTCAACGGAAGGATTGGCAAACAGGCTCAAAGATGTCTGGCATTGTTTACCCTTTCTTGCCCATTCCGCCCTCCTATACTCCTCCCCACACCAACAAACCAGAGTTTATTGACTTTCAACTGCCCACAACATTTTATTTCTAGCTCCTGCCCTGTGGGGTTGCCAAACAGCCCTCAATCCGGATCTCTTTCAAATGAAAGCGAAGTCCTGCTGGGCCTGGACGCGATTAAATACAAATTATGACCGTTTTGTTCACCTGTGTCAAGCATAAAGACAAAGACGAGTCTGATTGGGAAAGTTGGGAAAATGTTTTGGATGCAAGTTAAAGGTTTCATATGTTAAAATACTGGGAGTACCCTTTTACCCGCACGTGTGAAGTGCAAAGCGGGGTTTAACAATTGGTCCACTCTGACTCTGTCTATGCACGTCAGCCTATTATAGAGGAACTACTTGATTTCAATTTAATTAGGCCTTACCTCGTGCAGCGCGAGATGACGTTTTGCAGTCGGTGCTTTGTGTCTGTCTGGACCATAAATAACCCCGTAACCTTTTTTTTTTATTTATCATTTGAGATTTTGTCATCAAATTTTCAACAAAGCTTTATTATGAGAACATGGAGAAGGCAAATTAATAATTTGGTCAAAGGGTCAAAGGTCAGCGTCACATGAAATCAATTTTCATCTGATTGATCAAGAATGTTAAGAATTTGCATATCAGGTCACAGAATTTGTTCCCCAATCAAAACCTAGAAGGCAATTGTTTTTTTTTTTTAAATCCAAAGGTCAAGGTTGCGTAAAATTATTTTTCATCCGAAAGATCTGAAATTTATAGAATTTGCAAATCGGGTCGCAGAATTGGTTCACCAATCAAAAGGTAGAAGGCAATTGTTTATTTTTTAGACTAAAAGGGCAAAGGTCAATGTTGCGTAAAAATTGTTATTTTTCATCCAAAAGATCTGAAATTTATAGAATTTGCATATCGGGTCACAGAATTGGTTCCCCAATCAAAACCTAGAAGGCAATTGTTTGTTTTTTTAGATCAAAAGGTCAAAGGTCAAGGTTGCGTAAAATTATTTTTCATCCGAAAGATCTGAAATTTATAGAATTTGCAAATCGGGTCGCAGAATTGGTTCACCAATCAAAAGGTAGAAGGCAATTGTTTATTTTTTAGACTAAAAGGGCAAAGGTCAATGTTGCGTAAAAATTGTTATTTTTCATCCAAAAGATCTGAAATTTATAGAATTTGCATATCGGGTCACAGAATTGATTCACCAATCAAAAGCTAGAAGGCAATTGTTGTTTTTTTTCAATCAAAAGGTCAAAGGTCAAGGTTGCATAAAATTGTTATTTTTCATCCAAACGATCTGAAATTTTTAGAATTTGCATATCAGGTCGCAGAATTGGTTCACCAATCAAAAGCTATATGGCAATTGGTTTTTTTTTAAATCAAAAGGTCAAAGGTCAAGGTTGCATAAAATTGTTATTTTTCATCCGAAAGATCTGAGATTTATAGAATTTGCATATCGGATCACAAAATTGGTTCACCAATCAAAACCTAGAAGGCAATTGTTTTGTTTTTTTTAGATCCAAAGGTCAAAGTTCCATAAAATTGTTATTTTTCATCTGAAATTTATAGAATTTGCATATCGGGTCGCAGAATTGGTTTACCAATCAAAACCTAGAAGGCAATTGTTTGGTTTTTTTTAGATCCAAAGGTCAAGGTTGCATAAAATTGTTATTTTTCATCTGAAATTTATAGAATTTGCATATCGGGTCGCAGAATTGGTTCACCAATCAAAAGCTATAGGGCAATTGTTTTTTTTAGATCAAAAGGTCAAGGTTGCATAAAACCGTTATTTTTCATCCAAAAGATCTGAAATTTATAGAATTTGCATATCAGGTCACAGAATTGGTTCACCAATCAAAACCTAGAAGGCAATTGTTGTTTTTTTCAATCAAAAGGTCAAAGGTCAAGGTTGCATAAAATTGTTATTTTTCATCCAAAAGATCTGAAATTTATAGAATTTGCATATCGGGTCGCAGAATTGGTTCACCAATCAAAAGCTATATGGCAATTGTTGTTTTTTTTAAGATCAAAATGTCAAAGGTCAAGGTTGCATAAAATTGTTATTTTTCATCCGAAAGATTTGAGATTTATAGAATTTGCATATCGGATCACAGAATTGGTTCACCAATCAAAACCTAGAGGGCAATTGTTTTGTTTTTTTTAGATCCAAAGGTCAAGGTTGCATAAAATTGTTATTTTTCATCTGAAAGATCTGAAATTTATAGAATTTGCATATTGGGTCGCAGAATTGGTTCACCAATCAAAAGCTATAAGGCAATTGTTTTTTTTAGATCAAAAGGTCAAGGTTGCATAAAATTGTTATTTTTCATCCAAAAGATCTGAAATTTATAGAATTTCAATATCGGGTCGCAGAATTGGTTCACCAATCAAAAGCTAGAAGGCAATTGTTTGTTTGTTTTTAGATCAAAAGGTCAAAGGTCAAGGTTGCATAAAATTGTTATTTTTCATCTGAAAGATGTGAAATTTATAGAATTTGCATATCAGGTCACATAATTGGTTCACCAATCAAAAGCTAGAAGGCAATTGTTTTTTTTATCCAAAGGTCAAGGTTGCATAGAATTGTTATTTTTTATCCAAAAGATCTGAAATATATAGAATTTGAATATCGGGTCGCAGAATTGGTTCACCAATCAAAAGCTAGAAGGCAATTGTTTTGTTTTTTTAAGCAAAAGGTCAAGGTTGCATAAAATTGTTATTTTTCATCTGAAATCTGAAATTTATAGAATTTGCATATCAGGTCACAGAATTGGTTCACCTTTCAAAAGCTAGAGGGCAATTGTTTTTTGTTTTTGTTTTTTTAGATCAAAAGGTCAAAGGTCAAGGTTGCATAAAATTGTTATCTTTCATCTGAAAGATCTGAAATTTTTAGAATTTGCATATCAGGTCATAGAATTGGTTCACCAATCAAAAGCTAGAGGGCAATTGTTGGTGTTTTTTTTATCAAAAGGTCAAGGGTCAAGGTTGCATAAAATTGTTCTTTTTCATCCAAAAGATCTGAAATTTATAGAATTTGAATATCGGGTCACAGAATTGGTTCACCAATCAAAAGCTAGAAGGCAATAATTGTATTTTGTTTTTTTTGATCAAAAGGTCAAAGGTCAAGGTTGCATAAAATTATTATATTTTATCCAAAAGATCTGAAATTTATAGAATTTGAATATCGGGTCGCAGAATTGGTTCACCAATCAAAAGCTAGAAGGCAATTGTTTTGTTTTTTTAGATCAAAAGGTCAAGGTTGCATAAAATTGTTATCTTTCATCTGAAAGATCTGAAATTTATTGAATTTGCATATCAGCTCACAGAATTGGTTCACCAATCAAAAGCTAGAGGGCAATTGTTTTTTTTTTGTTGTTTTTTTTGATCAAAAGGTCAAGGTTGCATAAAATTGTTATTTTTCATCTGAAAGATCTGAAATTTATAGAATTTGCATATCAGGTCACAGAAATGGTTCACCAATCAAAAGCTAGAAGGCAATTTTTTTTTAGATCAAAAGGTCAAAGGTCAAGGTTGCATAAAATTGTTATTTTTCATCCGAAAGATCTGAAATTTATAGAAATTGAATATCGGGTCGCAGAATTGGTTCACCAATCAAAAGCTAGAAGGCAATTGTTTTGTTCTTTTAGATCAAAAAGTCAAGGTTGCATAAAATTGTTATTTTTCATCTGAAAGATCTGACATTTATAGAATTTGCACCTCAGGTCACAGAATTGGTTCACCAATCAAAAGCTAGAGGGCAATTATTTTTTTTAAGATCAAACGGTCAAAGGTCGAGGTTGCATAAAATTGTTATTTTTCATCCGAAAGATCTGAAATTTATAGAATTTGTAATATCGGGTCGCAGAATTGGTTCACCAATCAAAAGGTAGAAGGCAATTGTTTTGTTTTTTTTAGATCAAAAGGTCAAAGGTCAAGGTTGCATAAAATTGTTATTTTTCATCTGAAAGATCTGAAATTTATAGAATTTGCATATCAGGTCACATAATTGCTTCACCAATCAAAAGCTAGAAGGCAATTGTTTTTGTTTTTTAGATCAAAAGGTCAAGGTTGCATAAAATTGTTATTTTTCATCTGAAAGATCTGAAATTTATAGAATTTGCACATCAGGTCACAGAATTGGTTCACCAATGAAAAGCTTGAAGGCAATTGTTTTGTTTTTTTGATCAAAAGGTCAAGGTTGCGTAAAATTGTTAATTTTCATCCGAAAGATCTGAAATTTATAGAACTTGCATATCGGGTCGCAGAATTGGTTCACCAATCAAAAGCTAGAAGGCAATTGTTGTTTTTTCTTATCAAAAGGTCAAAGGTCAGGGTTGCATAAAATTGTTATTTTTCATCCAAAAGATCTGAAATTTATGGAATTTGAATATCGGGTCGCAGAATTGGTTCACCAATCAAAAGCTAGAAGGAAATTGTTTGTTTGTTTTGATCAAAAGGTCAAAGGTCAAGCTTGCATAAAACTTATTTTTCATCTGAAAGATCTGAAATTTATAGAATTTGCATATCAGGTCACAGAATTGGTTCACCAATCAAAAGCTAGAAGGCAATTGTTTTGTTTTTTTAGATCAAAAGGTCAAGGTTGCATAAAATTGTTCTTTTTCATCTGAAAGATCTGAAATTTATAGAATTTGCATATCAGGTCACAGAATTGGTTCACCAATCAAAAGCTAGAGGGCAATTGTTTTTTGTTGTTTTTAGATCAAAAGGTCAAGGTTGCATAAAATTGTTATCTTTCATCTAAAAGATCTGAAATTTATTGAATTTGCATATCAGGTCACAGAATTGGTTCACCAATCAAAAGCTAGAGGGCAATTTTTTTTTCCCGATCAAAAGGTCAAAGGTCAAGGTTGCATAAAATTGTTATTTTTCATCTGAAAGATCTGAAATTTATAGAATTTGCATTTCGGGTCGCAGAATTGGTTCACCAATCAAAAGCTATATGGCAATTGTTTTTTTTTTAGATCAAAAGGTCAAAGGTCAAGGTTGCATAAAATTGTTATTTTTCATCCGAAAGATTTGAGATTTATAGAATTTGCATATTGGGTCGCAGAATTGGTTCACCAATCAAAAGCTATAAGGCAATTGTTTTTTTTTAGATCAAAAGGTCAAGGTTGCATAAAAGTGTTATTTTTCATCTGAAAGATGTGAAATTTATAGAATTTGCATGTCAGGTCACATAATTGGTTCACCAATCAAAAGCTAGAAGGCAATTGTTGTTTTTTTATCCAAAGGTCAAGGTTGCATAGAATTGTTATTTTTTATCCAAAAGATCTGAAATTTATAGAATTTGAATATCGGGTCGCAGAATTGGTTCACCAATCAAAAGCTAGAAGGCAATTGTTTTGTTTTTTTAGATCAAAAGGTCAAGGTTGCATAAAATTGTTATTTTTCATCTGAAAGATCTGAAATTTATAGAATTTGCATATCAGGTCACAGAATTGGTTCACCAATCAAAAGCTAGAGGGCAATTGTTGGTGTTTTTTTAATCAAAAGGTCAAAGGTCAAGGTTGCATAAAATTGTTCTTTTTCATCCAAAAGATCTGAAATTTATAGAATTTGAATATCGGGTCACAGAATTGGTTCACCAATCAAAAGCTAGAAGGCAATAATTGTATTTTGTTTTTTTTGATCAAAAGGTCAAAGGTCAAGGTTGCATAAAATTATTATATTTTATCCAAAAGATCTGAAATTTATAGAATTTGAATATCGGGTCGCAGAATTGGTTCACCAATCAAAAGCTAGAAGGCAATTGTTTTGTTTTTTTTAGATCAAAAGGTCAAGGTTGCATAAAATTGTTATCTTTCATCTGAAAGATCTGAAATTTATTGAATTTGCATATCAGGTCACAGAATTGGTTCACCAATCAAAAGCTAGAGGGCAATTGTTTTTTTGTTTTTTTTTATTATCAAAAGGTCAAAGGTCAAGGTTGCATAAAATTGTTATCTTTCATCTATAAGATCTGAAATTTATTGAATTTGCATATCAGGTCACAGAATTGGTTCACCAATCAAAAGCTAGAGGGCAATTTTTTTTCCCGATCAAAAGGTCAAAGGTCAAGGTTGCATAAAATTGTTATTTTTCATCTGAAAGATCTGAAATTCATAGAATTTGCATATCAGGTCAAATAAATGGTTCACAAATCAAAAGCCGGAAGGCAAATTTTTTTGTTGTTTTTAGATCAAAAGGTCAAAGGTCAAGGTTGCATAAAATTGTTATCTTTCATCTGAAAGATCAGAAATTTATTGAATTTGCATATCAGGTCACAGAATTGGTTCACCAATCAAAAGCTAAGAGGGCAATTGGTTTTTTTTTGTTTGTTTTTTCGATCAAAAGGTCAAAGGTCAAGGTTGCATAAAATTGTTATTTTTCATCTGAAAGATCTTAAATTTATAGAATTTGCATATCAGGTCACAGAAATGGTTCACCAATCAAAAGCTAGAAGGCATTTTTTTTAGATCAAAAGGTCAAAGGTCAAGATTGCATAAAATTGTTCTTTTTCATCCGAAAGATCTGAAATTCATAGAATTTACATATCAGGTTGCAGAATTGGTTCACCAATCAAAAGCTAGAGGGCAATTGTTTTGTTTTTTTTAGATCAAAAGGTCAAGGTTGCATAAAATTGTTCTTTTTCATCTGAAAGATCTGAAATTTATAGAATTTGCATATCAGGTCACAGAATTGGTTCACCAATCAAAAGCTAGAGGGCAATTGTTTTTTGTTGTTTTTCGATCAAAAGGTCAAAGGTCAAGGTTGCATAAAATTGTTATCTTTCATCTGAAAGATCTGAAATTTATTGAATTTGCATATCAGGTCACAGAATTGGTTCACCAATCAAAAGCTAGAGGGCAATTGGTTTTTTTTTTGTTTTTTTCGATCAAAAGGTCAAAGGTCAAGGTTGCATAAAATTGTTATTTTTCATAACAAAACCTTTTGCGCATCCCAATTGCGAGCGGACGAAACATTTTTCATCTGAAAGATCTGAAATTTATAGAATTTGCATATCAGGTCACAGAAATGGTTCACCAATCAAAAGCTAGAAGGCAATTTTTTTTATATCAAAAGGTCAAAGGTCAAGGTTGCATAAAATTGTTATTTTTCATCCGAAAGATCTTAAATTCATAGAATTTGCATATCAGGTCGCAGAATTGGTTCACCAATCAAAAGCTAGAAGGCAATTGTTTTGTTTTTAGCCGCGTCGCAGACGCTGCTCATAGAGTGCCCTCTGCTGTTGTTGTTGTTCTTCTTGTTCTTCTTCTTCTTGGTCTTGTTCTTGCAGAGAAGACAAAACCTCAAAGCTCCACCCATTCTGGGAACCATAGCTCCACCCATTGTGGGAGAGGCTTCATATAAACAAATATCCATCATTTTATTAACTCGCATAGCTTTGAGGCCTGTTTTGTCGGTCCGTGGTGTCTTCCTCTCTCACACAGTTTTCTTTCAAATCAAATTCGATTTATCATTTCATTTTTCACAGTCGCTAACATAGTTTTAGACTCGGTTGAAAAAAAACGGGAAGAAAATCCGATGAAAGTTGCCCTTTATAGAACGAAATGAATTCTCAAAGGCCTGTAACTTCAAGTCCATTGAGATATATTTTTTACAATCACGGCATGGTCAGTCATACACCGCTCGAAATAACAGATGGGAAAATGCCAAGATATATTAAAAATTCGTCCATTTGATGACAATCGTCACGATGAAATATTTAATTTATACGTCGTCACAATAATGTGGAGAGAGGAGATAGCTTCGTTCACGTGTCGCCACATATGGGAAATTGCCGAGATATATATTTTTTAAATCGCGGCATGGTCAGTCATACACCGTCTGAAATAACAGACGGGAAATTGCCGAGATATATTTTCACTTTGCACAAAAATAACATAAAGTAATCGAATCAATAGGAATGTCCTGTGCCTATAACATCGACGTTATAGGCACAGCTGCATCTAGGCATTGTGTAACATCGACGCGGCTTTTGTTTTCATTAAAACTTTTTGTACTTGTTTAAGATCAAAAGGTCAAGGTTGCATAAAATTGTTCTTTTTCATCTGAAAGATCTGAAATTTATAGAATTTGCATATCAGGTCACAGAATTGGTTCACCAATCAAAAGCTAGAGGGCAATTGTTTTTTGTTGTTTTTTTTTATATCAAAAGGTCAAAGGTCAAGGTTGCATAAAATTGTTATTTTTCATCTGAAAGATCTGAAATTTATAGAATTTGCATATCAGGTCACAGAAATGGTTCACCAATCAAAAGCTAGAAGGCATTTTTTTTTAGATCAAAAGGTCAAAGGTCAAGGTTGCATAAAATTGTTCTTTTTCATCCAAAAGATCTGAAATTTATAGAATTTGAATATCGGGTCACAGAATTGGTTCACCAATCAAAAGGTAGAAGGCAATAATTGTATTTTGTTTTTTTTGATCAAAAGGTCAAAGGTCAAGTTTGCATAAAATTATTATATTTTATCCAAAAGATCTGAAATTTATAGAATTTGAATATTGGGTCGCAGAATTGGTTCACCAATCAAAAGCTAGAAGGCAATTGTTTTGTTTTTTTAGATCAAAAGGTCAAGGTTGCATAAAATTGTTATCTTTCATCTGAAAGATCTGAAATTTATTGAATTTGCATATCAGGTCACAGAATTGGTTCACCAATCAAAAGCTAGAGGGCAATTGTTTTTTTTTGTTTTGTTTTTTGATCAAAAGGTCAAAGGTCAAGGTTGCATAAAATTGTTATTTTTCATCTGAAAGATCTGAAATTTATAGAATTTGCATATCAGGTCACAGAAATGGTTCACCAATCAAAAGCTAGAAAGCAATTTTTTTTTAGATCAAAAGGTCAAAGGTCAAGGTTGCATAAAATTGTTATTTTTCATCCGAAAGATCTGAAATTCATAGAATTTGCATATCAGGTCGCAGAATTGGTTCACCAATCAAAAGCTAGAAGGCAATTGTTTTGTTTTTTTAGAGCAAAAGGTCAAGGTTGCATAAAATTGTTATTTTTCATCTGAAATCTGAAATTTATAGAATTTGCATATCAGGTCACAGAATTGGTTCACCTTTCAAAAGCTAGAGGGCAATTGTTTTTTGTTTTTGTTTTTTTAGATCAAAAGGTCAAAGGTCAAGGTTGCATAGAATTGTTATTTTTTCATCCGAAAGATCTGAAATTCATAGAATTTGCATATCAGGTCACAGAATTGGTTCACCAAACAAAAGCTAGAGGGCAATTGTTGGTGTTTTTTTAATCAAAAGGTCAAAGGTCAAGGTTGCATAAAATTGTTCTTTTTCATCCAAAAGATCTGAAATTTATAGAATTTGAATATCGGGTCACAGAATTGGTTCACCAATCAAAAGGTAGAAGGCAATAATTGTATTTTGTTTTTTTTGATCAAAAGGTCAAAGGTCAAGTTTGCATAAAATTATTATATTTTATCCAAAAGATCTGAAATTTATAGAATTTGAATATTGGGTCGCAGAATTGGTTCACCAATCAAAAGCTAGAAGGCAATTGTTTTGTTTTTTTAGATCAAAAGGTCAAGGTTGCATAAAATTGTTATCTTTCATCTGAAAGATCTGAAATTTATTGAATTTGCATATCAGGTCACAGAATTGGTTCACCAATCAAAAGCTAGAGGGCAATTGTTTTTTTTTGTTTTGTTTTTTGATCAAAAGGTCAAAGGTCAAGGTTGCATAAAATTGTTATTTTTCATCTGAAAGATCTGAAATTTATAGAATTTGCATATCAGGTCACAGAAATGGTTCACCAATCAAAAGCTAGAAAGCAATTTTTTTTTTTAGATCAAAAGGTCAAAGGTCAAGGTTGCATAAAATTGTTGTTTTTCATCCGAAAGATCTGAAATTTATAGAAATTGAATATCGGGTCGCAGAATTGGTTCACCAATCAAAAGCTAGAAGGCAATTGTTTTGTTCTTTTAGATCAAAAAGTCAAGGTTGCATAAAATTGTTATTTTTCATCTGAAAGATCTGACATTTATAGAATTTGCACTTCAGGTCACAGAATTGGTTCACCAATCAAAAGCTAGAGGGCAATTATTTTTTTAAAGATCAAACGGTCAAAGGTCGAGGTTGCATAAAATTGTTATTTTTCATCCGAAAGATCTGAAATTTATAGAATTTGTAATATCGGGTCGCAGAATTGGTTCACCAATCAAAAGGTAGAAGGCAATTGTTTTGTTTTTTTTAGATCAAAAGGTCAAAGGTCAAGGTTGCATAAAATTGTTATTTTTCATCTGAAAGATCTGAAATTTATAGAATTTGCATATCAGGTCACATAATTGCTTCACCAATCAAAAGCTAGAAGGCAATTGTTTTTGTTTTTTAGATCAAAAGGTCAAGGTTGCATAAAATTGTTATTTTTCATCTGAAAGATCTGAAATTTATAGAATTTGCACATCAGGTCACAGAATTGGTTCACCAATGAAAAGCTTGAAGGCAATTGTTTTGTTTTTTTGATCAAAAGGTCAAGGTTGCGTAAAATTGTTAATTGTCATCCGAAAGATCTGAAATTTATAGAACTTGCATATCGGGTCGCAGAATTGGTTCACCAATCAAAAGCTAGAAGGCAATTATTGTTTTTTCTTATCAAAAGGTCAAAGGTCAGGGTTGCATAAAATTGTTATTTTTCATCCAAAAGATCTGAAATTTATGGAATTTGAATATCGGGTCGCAGAATTGGTTCACCAATCAAAAGCTATAAGGAAATTGTTTGTTTGTTTTAGATCAAAAGGTCAAAGGTCAAGGTTGCATAAAACTGTTATTTTTCATCTGAAAGATCTGAAATTTATAGAATTTGCATATCAGGTCACAGAATTGGTTCACCAATCAAAAGCTAGAAGGCAATTGTTTTGTTTTTTTAGATCAAAAGGTCAAGGTTGCATAAAATTGTTCTTTTTCATCTGAAAGATCTGAAATTTATAGAATTTGCATATCAGGTCACAGAATTGGTTCACCAATCAAAAGCTAGAGGGCAATTGTTTTTTTTTTGTTTTTTTTAGATCAAAAGGTCAAAGCTCAAGGTTGCATGAAATTGTTATCTTTCATCTAAAAGATCTGAAATTTATTGAATTTGCATATCAGGTCACAGAATTGGTTCACCAATCAAAAGCTAGAGGGCAATTTTTTTTTTCGATCAAAAGGTCAAAGGTCAAGGTTGCATAAAATTATTATTTTTTTTTTTATTTTTTTTGTATACAATATCGAGGCTCGTGAAAGAGCGAACATTAATCACATGAACACACAGAAAGACAAACCGACACATAAAACATATAACATAGGGAGCTGTAGACAAGATGGGGAGAGAGGGGGAAGGACACAAACACAACATTTGAGAGCAGGGACCGAGAGACATGGAGACATCGAGAGATCTGAGAGAGGGCGAGGGCTTTGGGGGGGGGGCGTGGGAAGGGGGCAGTGGGAGAGGTATAAAACATATGGACACTGCCAGGACTTCCAGGAAAGAAGTTGGAATTTCAAACAAGGTGGATCTGGGGTGAATTAGCGGGGGTAGAAAAGATCAAGGTTTTGGATGGGGGAAGATAAGAGATGGTGGTGAACAGCTGTTTTAAAGACCTGGAGGGAGGAGTGGGATTGAAGGGAGTGAGGGAGTTTGTTCCAGAGGCGGGAGAAAAGAGGAATGAAAGAGTGAAGGTGAGCGGAGAGCCGAGATTTCGGCAGTTTAACCATCAGAGGGTTGCTGGCAGATCTTGTGCGACCTGTAGGAATATTTGGGGGACAGAGCACAGAGAGAGCTGGGGGTGCAAGGCCGGAGAGGAGTCGGTAGAAGACAGAAAGACCACCTACCTGCCTGCGGTGAGTGCGTGAAAGGCCCTCAGAGATAGCTTCATCGCGGGAGATTCCAATAATTCTGAAAGCTTTGGTTTCAACAGCGTGAAGCCGAGCTAGGTGTGAGGCAGGAGCACCGGCCCATAGGGGAGAACAGTATTCCATTGAGCTGCGGATGAAAGCCTTGTATGTGGTGAGGAGCTCAGGTGTGCCGAGGAAGGACTTCGCACGACGGAGGATGCCCAGTCGGCGACTGGCTTTGGAGGCCAGCTTGGAAATGTGGTTTTCCCAAGAAAGATCATGGCAGATAGTGAGACCCAAAATCTTGAGCGACAGAACTTCTTGGAGAGGATTGTTGAGAAAGTAGATGGGAGGGTTGTCCAGTCGATCTTTTCGGAGAGACATAGTAAGAGTGTGAGATTTGTCAGGATTGAAAGACATGTTCCACTTGTTTGACCAGTCTGTGATTTTGTCCAGGTCTTCAGAGAGTGAGGAGGCAGCAGACTGCCGATCTGAGGGAAGAGGAATGGAGCGGCAGAGAGTGGAGTCATCAGCAAAGAGATAGAGAGGATTTTCGAGAGAGTCAGAGAGATCATTGATGAAGACCAGAAAAAGCACGGGGCCCAGAACACTGCCTTGGGGAACTCCAGCCTGAACAGGAAGAGGAGATGAGAGAAACCCATTCAGGGCCACACGTTGACGACGACTAGAGAGGAAGTCCGCCAGCCATGCGTGGAGATTTCCATGGATACCAAAGGAGGAGAGTTTGGTGAGCAGAGCGGGGTGCCAGACCGTGTCGAAGGCACGTGATATGTCGAGGGAGACAGCTCTAATTTCCTGTTTGGCATTGAGGACCTCCATCCATTGTTGAGACAGCAGAAGCAGCATGTCCAGAGTAGAGTGACCTGGTCTGAAACCAAATTGATGATCAGAGATCAAGCCATTGGAGAAGAGGAAAGATTTCATATCAGAAGCAATGATGGATTCCATGACTTTGCTGATAATTGGGAGAAGGCTGATTGGTCTGTAGTTGCTAGGATCTGTTTTTGCACCTTTTTTGTGCAAAGCGGTGATGTTGGCTGATTTCCAAGCAGATGGCAGTTGACCTTGAGCAAAAGAGAGGGTGAAGAGAACGGAGAGAGGGTGAGATAGAGCAGCAGAGCAGGATTTTAGGACCCGTGGGCTGATGCCGTCGGGTCCAGTTGCAGAATCAGAGTCGAGGGTTGACAGAAACTTTTCCACCTTGTCAGGAGGAAAGGACACGGAGTCCAGGAGCAGCAGGGTACGACTGGGTATGGTGGGTACAGAGAGGGATGGGTTTGGGACACAAGATTTAGAGGCAAACACAGAGTTGAGGCATTCAGCTTTTTCACGTGCGGAGTCAGCTGTGTAGCCGTTTGAGGTAAGGGAGGGGATGGAGGGGGAACAAACACCAGAAACGGATTTGACCAGACGCCACCAGGATTTGGAAGAGGGAGACAGATAAGAGAGTTCGGTCTTGAGAACGGAGAGATATTGTTTCCTGGCTCTCCTGAGGGTGGACACACACTTGTTTCGGGCTTTGTGAAAGGAAATGAGATTTCCTTCCGTTGGATTTGCTTTCCAGGAGACGAAGGCAAGTTGTTTCTGGGCAACAGCCTCACCACAAGATTCCGTGTACCATGGACGGGAGGAAGGGTATGACAACTGAAGACGAGATGGGATAAATCTGTGCATGAGAGAGAGCAATTTACTTTGGAAGAATTCCCAGGATGAGTTGATGTCAGAGGTGGTAGAGATGGGAGACCAGTCCAGATGATTGATGGCTGCTTGAAGACCGTGCCAGTTGGCCTGAGTGAAATGCCAGACTCGTCGACGCTGAGCAGGCTCCCTGAGGATGGTCAGAGAGATGTCCACTTTAACAAGGACATGATCAGATGATCCGATCGGAGCAGAAGAAGAGCAGCAGACATTTTCAGGGAAGTTAGTCATAACCAAGTCCAGAAGAGAAGATGTTCCGTTGACTGAGATCCGGGTCGGGAAATTGACAGATTGTGTCAGTCCCAGTGAGTCGCAGAAGTCCTTTGCTGAGGAGCCATGGCTGGTGAGAGAGGTACCCACACCCAGCCAACTGGCATGATGACAGTTGAAATCACCACATATGAGGAAGAGAGAGTTGGGATGAGTAGATAGAAGTTGGTCCATATCATCAGACAGCGAGATGTAGATGGAGTCATCACTGTTTGGTGGACGGTACAACACACATATGAACAAGAGGTGGGAGCGAAGGGGAAGCCGTAGCCAGAGGTATTCCTGGGGGTGAGGTGGAGAGAGTGCAGTGCAGGGCGAGTGAGGAAGAGAGTTTTTGATAAAGATAGCAACCCCACCTCCAGGACGAGGCTCAGGTCTATCATACCGGAGGAGGGAGTAGCCCGGGAGAGATACTATGGAATCAGAGACATCATAAAGGAGGAAAGTTTCTGTTAAGCAGATCACGTCTGGTTTGACAGAAGCAACCTGTATGGAGAGATCAGTTAAGTTTGAACGAAGGCCCCGGATGTTTGAGGTCCATACCGTTAATGAAGAGGAAGGGGGAGCATCAGATACAGAACAGGGGGGAGGAGGGGTAGGGTAAGATGTGGAAGAGGTGGAAGAGGTAGGGAGAGCTGTTGAAGGTGTGTCAGAGATTTCAGAATAGCTCGGAGAAAGGGAAGGATGGGGCGGACAAAAGGTTTGATGGTGATTGGGTGAGCCACAATGAGGTGTTATTTGAGGAGGGGGAAGAGCGAGGCAGAAGGTTGGGGGAGATGGAGGTGAGAGTTTGAAGGGGGAAGAAGCGGGGAGGACGCTTTGAGGAGGGGGAGTGAGCGGGGGGAAATTGAGAAGCAATGAGGGTGGGGAGATTTGAAGGGGAGGGGTGAGGGGGGAGTTTGGGAGGGAAGGGACAAGGGGAGGGATTTGAAAGGGATGGGATATGGGGGAGATTTGGAGGGGAGGGGTGAGGCAGGAGTCTAGGAGGGGAGGGGCGAGGGGGCGTCTTGGCGGGGAGGGGTGAGGGAGTAGTTTAGGAGGGAGGGGGCAAGGGGGGAGATTTGAAAGGGATGGGTGATGGGGAAGATTTAGAGGGGAGGGGTGATGGGGAAGATTTGGAGGGGAGGGGTTATGGGGAAGATTTGGAGGGGAAGGGTGAGATTGGATTTTTGAAAGTGTACGATTTATGGGAAACGAACATTTATTGCAAAATGAGTTTCTTGTGACCTTCGAGTTAAAAATACGTTTAAGGACGCTGGATGGAGGATGGAGTGCAGGAGAGTTTAGGGAATGTAGAACAAAGGCACTATAGGAGATGGATATTTTTTTTGGGATGAATTGATTTGGTGAGCAAGTCGAAAGCAGCCTTTTAAAGAAGAAGAAGAAAAAGGTGTTATAAAATATGACGGAATACATAACTTGAGGGGAAAGTGTAAACATTGAAGGTTAATGAGTGAAAACTATCTGGGGAAATGGGGGAGAAACACGTGGTCGAAGAACGAACGAACGAATAAGAATGAATAAACGAATGAGAACAGAGAAGGAAATGTTTTTTTTTTTTTTTTTTTTTTTTTTTTGAGTTGAGATTTACACAAGGAAGTCGGCTATGGGTGAAAAGACTGGGAATACAGAGAACGAAAGTTATTGGATCACAAACGACGGACCACTGAGAGAAAATCAAAGCCTCAAGGTTGTACAGTGCACACTGTACAAGGCCTTGCTCGCGACACGGCAAACAGACGATCAATTTATGAAAGATAAACACCGAGAAACAACCAAAGTTGCACACAATAACTTCACACACCGAAAGATAAATACAGTTTCGACAAAATACAATTGTGAACAGACTTAACTTCGAAAAACGTGGAGACCGTGTGGAGCTTCGAAAATCCCTGCCGCCGTCTCCAAGATCTCCGAGATCTCATCTGAAAGATCTGAAATTTATAGAATTTGCATATCGGGTCGCAGAATTGGTTCACCAATCAAAAGCTATATGGCAATTGTTTGTTTTTTTAGATCAAAAGGTCAAAGGTCAAGGTTGCATAAAATTGTTATTTTTCATCCGAAAGATTTGAGATTTATAGAATTTGCATATCGGATCACAGAATTGGTTCACCAATCAAAACCTAGAAGGCAATTGTTTGGTTTTTTTTAGATCCAAAGGTCAAGGTTGCATAAAATTGTTATTTTTCATCCAAAAGATCTGAAATTTATAGAATTTCAATATCGGGTCGCAGAATTGGTTCACCAATCAAAAGCTAGAAGGCAATTGTTTGTTTGTTTTAGATCAAAAGGTCAAGGTTGCATAAAATTGTTATTTTTCATCTGAAAGATGTGAAATTTATAGAATTTGCATATCAGGTCACATAATTGGTTCACCAATCAAAAGCTAGAAGGCAATTGTTGTTTTTTTATCCAAAGGTCAAGGTTGCATAGAATTGTTATTTTTTATCCAAAAGATCTGAAATTTATAGAATTTGAATATCGGGTCGCAGAATTGGTTCACCAATCAAAAGCTAGAAGGCAATTGTTTTGTTTTTTTAGATCAAAAGGTCAAGGTTGCATAAAATTGTTATTTTTCATCTGAAAGATCTGAAATTTATAGAATTTGCATATCAGGTCACAGAATTGGTTCACCTATCAAAAGCTAGAGGGCAATTGTTTTTTGTTTTTGTTTTTTTAGATCAAAAGGTCAAAGGTCAAGGTTGCATAAAATTGTTATCTTTCATCTGAAAGATCTGAAATTTTTAGAATTTGCATATCAGGTCACAGAATTGGTTCACCAATCAAAAGCTAGAGGGCAATTGTTGGTGTTTTTTTAATCAAAAGGTCAAAGGTCAAGGGTGCATAAAATTGTTCTTTTTCATCCAAAAGATCTGAAATTTATAGAATTTGAATATCGGGTCACAGAATTGGTTCACCAATCAAAAGCTAGAAGGCAATAATTGTATTTTGTTTTTTTTGATCAAAAGGTCAAAGGTCAAGGTTGCATAAAATTATTATATTTTATCCAAAAGATCTGAAATTTATAGAATTTGAATATCGGGTCGCAGAATTGGTTCACCAATCAAAAGCTAGAAGGCAATTGTTTTGTTTTTTTTAGATCAAAAGGTCAAGGTTGCATAAAATTGTTATCTTTCATCTGAAAGATCTGAAATTTATTGAATTTGCATATCAGGTCACAGAATTGGTTCACCAATCAAAAGCTAGAGGGCAATTGTTTTTTTTGTTTTTTTTAAATCAAAAGGTCAAAGGTCAAGGTTGCATAAAATTGTTATCTTTCATCTATAAGATCTGAAATTTATTGAATTTGCATATCAGGTCACAGAATTGGTTCACCAATCAAAAGCTAGAGGGCAATTTTTTTTCCTGATCAAAAGGTCAAAGGTCAAGGTTGCATAAAATTGTTATTTTTCAACTGAAAGATCTGAAATTCATAGAATTTGCATATCAGGTCAAATAAATGGTTCACAAATCAAAAGCCGGAAGGCAATTTTTTTGGTTGTTTTTAGATCAAAAGGTCAAAGGTCAAGGTTGCATAAAATTGTTATCTTTCATCTGAAAGATCTGAAATTTATTGAATTTGCATATCAGGTCACAGAATTGGTTCACCAATCAAAAGCTAGAGGGCAATTGGTTTTTTTTTGTTTGTTTTTTCGATCAAAAGGTCAAAGGTCAAGGTTGCATAAAATTGTTATTTTTCATAACAAAACCTTTTGCGCATCCCAATTGCGAGCGGACGAAACATTTTTCATCTGAAAGATCTGAAATTTATAGAATTTACACATCAGGTCACAGAATTGGTTCACCAATGAAAAGCTTGAAGGCAATTGTTTTGTTTTTTTGATCAAAAGGTCAAGGTTGCGTAAAATTGTTAATTGTCATCCGAAAGATCTGAA
Source organism: Myxine glutinosa (assembly GCF_964187855.1). NCBI lineage: Eukaryota > Metazoa > Chordata > Myxini > Myxiniformes > Myxinidae > Myxine > Myxine glutinosa. The sequence continues at coordinate 328,690,021 of NC_136261.1, forward strand.
ATTTATAGAACTTGCATATCGGGTCGCAGAATTGGTTCACCAATCAAAAGCTAGAAGGCAATTATTGTTTTTTCTTATCAAAAGGTCAAAGGTCAGGGTTGCATAAAATTGTTATTTTTCATCCAAAAGATCTGAAATTTATGGAATTTGAATATCGGGTCGCAGAATTGGTTCACCAATCAAAAGCTAGAAGGAAATTGTTTGTTTGTTTTAGATCAAAATGTCAAAGGTCAAGGTTGCATAAAACTGTTATTTTTCATCTGAAAGATCTGAAATTTATAGAATTTGCATATCAGGTCACAGAATTGGTTCACCAATCAAAAGCTAGAAGGCAATTGTTTTGTTTTTTTAGATCAAAAGGTCAAGGTTGCATAAAATTGTTCTTTTTCATCTGAAAGATCTGAAATTTATAGAATTTGCATATCAGGTCACAGAATTGGTTCACCAATCAAAAGCTAGAGGGCAATTGTTTTTTTGTTGTTGTTTTTTTAGATCAAAAGGTCAAAGGTCAAGGTTGCATAAAATTGTTATCTTTCATCTAAAAGATCTGAAAGTTATTGAATTTGCATATCAGGTCACAGAATTGGTTCACCAATCAAAAGCTAGAGGGCAATTTTTTTTTCCCGATCAAAAGGTCAAAGGTCAAGGTTGCATAAAATTGTTATTTTTCATCTGAAAGATCTGAAATTTATAGAATTTGCATATCGGGTCGCAGAATTGGTTCACCAATCAAAAGCTATATGGCAATTGTTTGTTTTTTTAGATCAAAAGGTCAAAGGTCAAGGTTGCATAAAATTGTTATTTTTCATCCGAAAGATTTGAGATTTATAGAATTTGCATATCGGATCACAGAATTGGTTCACCAATCAAAACCTAGAAGGCAATTGTTTGGTTTTTTTTAGATCCAAAGGTCAAGGTTGCATAAAATTGTTATTTTTCATCTGAAAGATCTGAAATTTATAGAATTTGCATATTGGGTCGCAGAATTGGTTCACCAATCAAAAGCTATAAGGCAATTGTTTTTTTTTAGATCAAAAGGTCAAGGTTGCATAAAACTGTTATTTTTCATCCAAAAGATCTGAAATTTATAGAATTTCAATATCGGGTCGCAGAATTGGTTCACCAATCAAAAGCTAGAAGGCAATTGTTTGTTTGTTTTAGATCAAAAGGTCAAGGTTGCATAAAATTGTTATTTTTCATCTGAAAGATGTGAAATTTATAGAATTTGCATATCAGGTCACATAATTGGTTCACCAATCAAAAGCTAGAAGGCAATTGTTGTTTTTTTATCCAAAGGTCAAGGTTGCATAGAATTGTTATTTTTTATCCAAAAGATCTGAAATTTATAGAATTTGAATATCGGGTCGCAGAATTGGTTCACCAATCAAAAGCTAGAAGGCAATTGTTTGTTTTTTTTAGATCAAAAGGTCAAGGTTGCATAAAATTGTTATTTTTCATCTGAAAGATCTGAAATTTATAGAATTTGCATATCAGGTCACAGAATTGGTTCACCTATCAAAAGCTAGAGGGCAATTGTTTTTTGTTTTTGTTTTTTTAGATCAAAAGGTCAAAGGTCAAGGTTGCATAAAATTGTTATCTTTCATCTGAAAGATCTGAAATTTTTAGAATTTGCATATCAGGTCACAGAATTGGTTCACCAATCAAAAGCTAGAGGGCAATTGTTGGTGTTTTTTTTATCAAAAGGTCAAAGGTCAAGGTTGCATAAAATTGTTCTTTTTCATCCAAAAGATCTGAAATTTATAGAATTTGAATATCGGGTCACAGAATTGGTTCACCAATCAAAAGCTAGAAGGCAATAATTGTATTTTGTTTTTTTTGATCAAAAGGTCAAAGGTCAAGGTTGCATAAAATTATTATATTTTATCCAAAAGATCTGAAATTTATAGAATTTGAATATCGGGTCGCAGAATTGGTTCACCAATCAAAAGCTAGAAGGCAATTGTTTTGTTTTTTTTAGATCAAAAGGTCAAGGTTGCATAAAATTGTTATCTTTCATCTGAAAGATCTGAAATTTATTGAATTTGCATATCAGGTCACAGAATTGGCTCACCAATCAAAAGCTAGAGGGCAATTGTTTTTTTTGTTTTTTTTAAATCAAAAGGTCAAAGGTCAAGGTTGCATAAAATTGTTATCTTTCATCTGAAAGATCTGAAATTTATTGAATTTGCATATCAGGTCACAGAATTGGTTCACCAATCAAAAGCTAGAGGGCAATTTTTTTCCCCGATCAAAAGGTCAAAGGTCAAGGTTGCATAAAATTGTTATTTTTCATCTGAAAGATCTGAAATTCATAGAATTTGCATATCAGGTCAAATAAATGGTTCACAAATCAAAAGCCGGAAGGCAATTTTTTTTTTTGTTTTTAGATCAAAAGGTCAAAGGTCAAGGTTGCATAAAATTGTTATCTTTCATCTGAAAGATCTGAAATTTATTGAATTTGCATATCAGGTCACAGAATTGGTTCACCAATCAAAAGCTAGAGGGCAATTGGTTTTTTTTTGTTTGTTTTTTCGATCAAAAGGTCAAAGGTCAAGGTTGCATAAAATTGTTATTTTTCATCTGAAAGATCTTAAATTTATAGAATTTGCATATCAGGTCACAGAAATGGTTCACCAATCAAAAGCTAGAGGGCAATTGTTTTGTTTTTTTTAGATCAAAAGGTCAAGGTTGCATAAAATTGTTCTTTTTCATCTGAAAGATCTGAAATTTATAGAATTTGCATATCAGGTCACAGAATTGGTTCACCAATCAAAAGCTAGAGGGCAATTGTTTTTTGTTGTTTTTCGATCAAAAGGTCAAAGGTCAAGGTTGCATAAAATTGTTATCTTTCATCTGAAAGATCTGAAATTTATTGAATTTGCATATCCGGTCACAGAATTGGTTCACCAATCAAAAGCTAGAGGGCAATTGTTTTTTTTTGTTTTTTTTTCGATCAAAAGGTCAAAGGTCAAGGTTGCATAAAATTGTTATTTTTCATAACAAAACCTTTTGCGCATCCCAATTGCGAGCGGACGAAACATTTTTCATCTGAAAGATCTGAAATTTATAGAATTTGCATATCAGGTCACAGAAATGGTTCACCAATCAAAAGCTAGAAGGCATTTTTTTTTTTAGATCAAAAGGTCAAAGGTCAAGGTTGCATAAAATTGTTATTTTTCATCCGAAAGATCTTAAATTCATAGAATTTGCATATCAGGTCGCAGAATTGGTTCACCAATCAAAAGCTAGAAGGCAATTGTTTTGTTTTTAGCCGCGTCGCAGACGCTGCTCATAGAGTGCCCTCTGCTGTTGTTGTTGTTCTTCTTGTTCTTGTTCTTCTTGTTCTTCTTGTTCTTGCAGAGAAGACAAAACCTCAAAGCTCCACCCATTCTGGGAACCATAGCTCCACCCATTGTGGGAGAGGCTTCATATAAACAAATATCCATCATTTTATTAACTCGCATAGCTTTGAGGCCTGTTTTGTCGGTCCGTGGTGTCTTCCTCTCTCACACAGTTTTCTTTCAAATCAAATTCGATTTATCATTTCATTTTTCACAGTTGCTAACATAGTTTTAGACTCGGTTGAAAAAAAACGGGAAGAAAATCCGATGAAAGTTGCCCTTTATAGAACGAAATGAATTCTCAAAGGCCTGTAACTTCAAGTCCATTGAGATACATTTTTTACAATCACGGCATGGTCAGTCATACACCGCTCGAAATAACAGATGGGAAAATGCCAAGATATATTAAAAATTCGTCCATTTGATGACAATCGTCACGATGAAATATTTAATTTATACGTCGTCACAATAATGTGGAGAGAGGAGCATAGCTTCGTTCACGTGTCGCCACACACGGGAAATTGCCGAGATATATTTTTTTTAAATCGCGGCATGGTCAGTCATACACCGCCTGAAATAACAGACGGGAAATTGCCGAGATATATTTTCACTTTGCACAAAAATAACATAAAGTAATCGAATCAATAGGAATGTCCTGTGCCTATAACATCGACGTTATAGGCACAGCTGCATCTAGGCATTGTGTAACATCGACGCGGCTTTTGTTTTCATTAAAACTTTTTGTACTTGTTTTAGATCAAACGGTCAAGGTTGCATAAAATTGTTCTTTTTCATCTGAAAGATCTGAAATTTATAGAATTTGCATATCTGGTCACAGAATTGGTTCACCAATCAAAAGCTAGAGGGCAATTGTTTTTTGTTGTTTTTATATCAAAAGGTCAAGGTTGCATAAAATTGTTATCTTTCATCTAAAAGATCTGAAATTTATTGAATTTGCATATCAGGTCACAGAATTGGTTCACCAATCAAAAGCTAGAGGGCAATTGTTTTTTGTTGTTGTTTTTTTATATCAAAAGGTCAAAGGTCAAGGTTGCATAAAATTGTTATTTTTCATCTGAAAGATCTGAAATTTATAGAATTTGCATATCAGGTCACAGAATTGGTTCACCAATCAAAAGCTAGAGGGCAATTGTTTTTTGTTGTTGTTTTTTTTATATCAAAAGGTCAAAGGTCAAGGTTGCATAAAATTGTTATTTTTCATCTGAAAGATCTGAAATTTATAGAATTTGCATATCAGGTCACAGAAATGGTTCACCAATCAAAAGCTAGAAGGCTTTTTTTTTTTAGATCAAAAGGTCAAAGGTCAAGGTTGCATAAAATTGTTATTTTTCATCCGAAAGATCTTAAATTCATAGAATTTGCATATCAGGTCGCAGAATTGGTTCACCAATCAAAAGCTAGAAGGCAATTGTTTTGTTTTTAGCCGCGTCGCAGACGCTGCTCATAGAGTGCCCTCTGCTGTTGTTGTTGTTCTTCTTGTTCTTGTTCTTCTTGTTCTTGCAGAGAAGACAAAACCTCAAAGCTCCACCCATTCTGGGAACCATAGCTCCACCCATTGTGGGAGAGGCTTCATATAAACAAATATCCATCATTTTATTAACTCGCATAGCTTTGAGGCCTGTTTTGTCGGTCCGTGGTGTCTTCCTCTCTCACACAGTTTTCTTTCAAATCAAATTCGATTTATCATTTCATTTTTCACAGTTGCTAACATAGTTTTAGACTCGGTTGAAAAAAAACGGGAAGAAAATCCGATGAAAGTTGCCCTTTATAGAACGAAATGAATTCTCAAAGGCCTGTAACTTCAAGTCCATTGAGATACATTTTTTACAATCACGGCATGGTCAGTCATACACCGCTCGAAATAACAGATGGGAAAATGCCAAGATATATTAAAAATTCGTCCATTTGATGACAATCGTCACGATGAAATATTTAATTTATACGTCGTCACAATAATGTGGAGAGAGGAGCATAGCTTCGTTCACGTGTCGCCACACACGGGAAATTGCCGAGATATATTTTTTTTAAATCGCGGCATTGTCAGTCATACACCGCCTGAAATAACAGACGGGAAATTGCCGAGATATATTTTCACTTTGCACAAAAATAACATAAAGTAATCGAATCAATAGGAATGTCCTGTGCCTATAACATCGACGTTATAGGCACAGCTGCATCTAGGCATTGTGTAACATCGACGCGGCTTTTGTTTTCATTAAAACTTTTTGTACTTGTTTTAGATCAAACGGTCAAGGTTGCATAAAATTGTTCTTTTTCATCTGAAAGATCTGAAATTTATAGAATTTGCATATCAGGTCACAGAATTGGTTCACCAATCAAAAGCTAGAGGGCAATTGTTTTTTGTTGTTTTTATATCAAAAGGTCAAGGTTGCATAAAATTGTTATCTTTCATCTAAAAGATCTGAAATTTATTGAATTTGCATATCAGGTCACAGAATTGGTTCACCAATCAAAAGCTAGAGGGCAATTGTTTTTTGTTGTTGTTTTTTTATATCAAAAGGTCAAAGGTCAAGGTTGCATAAAATTGTTATTTTTCATCTGAAAGATCTGAAATTTATAGAATTTGCATATCAGGTCACAGAATTGGTTCACCAATCAAAAGCTAGAGGGCAATTGTTTTTTGTTGTTGTTTTTTTTATATCAAAAGGTCAAAGGTCAAGGTTGCATAAAATTGTTATTTTTCATCTGAAAGATCTGAAATTTATAGAATTTGCATATCAGGTCACAGAAATGGTTCACCAATCAAAAGCTAGAAGGCATTTTTTTTTTTAGATCAAAAGGTCAAAGGTCAAGGTTGCATAAAATTGTTATTTTTCATCCGAAAGATCTTAAATTCATAGAATTTGCATATCAGGTCGCAGAATTGGTTCACCAATCAAAAGCTAGAAGGCAATTGTTTTGTTTTTAGCCGCGTCGCAGACGCTGCTCATAGAGTGCCCTCTGCTGTTGTTGTTGTTCTTCTTGTTCTTGTTCTTCTTGTTCTTCTTGTTCTTGCAGAGAAGACAAAACCTCAAAGCTCCACCCATTCTGGGAACCATAGCTCCACCCATTGTGGGAGAGGCTTCATATAAACAAATATCCATCATTTTATTAACTCGCATAGCTTTGAGGCCTGTTTTGTCGGTCCGTGGTGTCTTCCTCTCTCACACAGTTTTCTTTCAAATCAAATTCGATTTATCATTTCATTTTTCACAGTTGCTAACATAGTTTTAGACTCGGTTGAAAAAAAACGGGAAGAAAATCCGATGAAAGTTGCCCTTTATAGAACGAAATGAATTCTCAAAGGCCTGTAACTTCAAGTCCATTGAGATACATTTTTTACAATCACGGCATGGTCAGTCATACACCGCTCGAAATAACAGATGGGAAAATGCCAAGATATATTAAAAATTCGTCCATTTGATGACAATCGTCACGATGAAATATTTAATTTATACGTCGTCACAATAATGTGGAGAGAGGAGCATAGCTTCGTTCACGTGTCGCCACACACGGGAAATTGCCGAGATATATTTTTTTTAAATCGCGGCATGGTCAGTCATACACCGCCTGAAATAACAGACGGGAAATTGCCGAGATATATTTTCACTTTGCACAAAAATAACATAAAGTAATCGAATCAATAGGAATGTCCTGTGCCTATAACATCGACGTTATAGGCACAGCTGCATCTAGGCATTGTGTAACATCGACGCGGCTTTTGTTTTCATTAAAACTTTTTGTACTTGTTTTAGATCAAACGGTCAAGGTTGCATAAAATTGTTCTTTTTCATCTGAAAGATCTGAAATTTATAGAATTTGCATATCAGGTCACAGAATTGGTTCACCAATCAAAAGCTAGAGGGCAATTGTTTTTTGTTGTTTTTATATCAAAAGGTCAAGGTTGCATAAAATTGTTATCTTTCATCTAAAAGATCTGAAATTTATTGAATTTGCATATCAGGTCACAGAATTGGTTCACCAATCAAAAGCTAGAGGGCAATTGTTTTTTGTTGTTGTTTTTTTATATCAAAAGGTCAAAGGTCAAGGTTGCATAAAATTGTTATTTTTCATCTGAAAGATCTGAAATTTATAGAATTTGCATATCAGGTCACAGAATTGGTTCACCAATCAAAAGCTAGAGGGCAATTGTTTTTTTTTTTGTTTTTTTTATATCAAAAGGTCAAAGGTCAAGGTTGCATAAAATTGTTATTTTTCATCTGAAAGATCTGAAATTTATAGAATTTGCATATCAGGTCACAGAAATGGTTCACCAATCAAAAGCTAGAAGGCATTTTTTTTTAGATCAAAAGGTCAAAGGTCAAGGTTGCATAAAATTGTTATTTTTCATCCGAAAGATCTGAAATTCATAGAATTTGCATATCAGGTCACAGAATTGGTTCACCAATCAAAAGCTAGAGGGCAATTGTTTTTGTTTTTTTTAGATCAAAAGGTCAAAGGTCAGGGTTGCATAAAATTGTTATTTTTCATCCGAAAGATCTGAAATTTATAGAATTTGAATATCGGGTCGCAGAATTGGTTCACCAATCAAAAGCTAGAAGGCAATTGTTTTGTTCTTTTTGATCAAAAAGTCAAGGTTGCATAAAATTGTTAATTTTTCATCCGAAAGATCTTAAATTTATAGAATTTGCATTTCAGGTCGCAGAATTCGTTCACCAATCAAAAGCTAGAGGGCAATTTTGTTTTTTTTAAGATCAAAAGGTCAAAGGTCGAGGTTGCATAAAATCACCAATTATCACCCGATTGACTTGAAATTTATAGAATTTGCATATCGGGTCGCAGAATTGGTTCACCAATTAAAAACTAGAAGCTGATTATTATTATTTTTAGATCTAAAGCTCAAAGGTCAAGGCTGCAGAAAATCATGAATTTTAATTTTGTATTTTAAAATAACTTTTCGTTATGTTGAGTATCCGGAAGAGGAAGGTGACGTCTGGATACAAACGGACGTGGATGGGCTTTGTATTTTCAAATGTTTTCTTGTTTTATACTTTGAACACTGTAGAACACGAATTGGAACATAAATAGGTACATAAAAAGCACGTGGACGACTCTGGCACATCTGTCCTATAGTGTAGCAGCATAGCAAACCTGTTGTGCATTTTGTGATACAAGCACCAAATTTGGCACAAATGTACATTAATATGTTGCGAACATTGTGTGGTCAGCAATGAAGACGAGAGTCTGAATTACATGTATGCAAAAGACCTTGTGAACCAGTGAAGCAAATACACGGGTAAGCATGAATTAAATCTAGGGCATGATATAATTTCCATGATGTTTACCTCTACACTCAATGGTGGAAGGAGGTAATGTTTTGATCCCAGCTTGTCTGTATGTCTGTTTGTCTGTTAGTTCACAAAATTCCAGACAAAGCTTGTAGTAGTGGTAGTTGTAGTGGTAGTGGTGATAACAGAAATTGTTATATAGAACTGAACTTATATTATTATTATATGCAGAAAATAACTTCATTTCTATATGCCCTGCAGTGGACAGGTTAATTGGTTTATGCACTGAAGGGGTCACCCTGGTGTGCACTGCTGTGTTCTGCCTCACTGAGTTGTTCAGGTATGATGTACTCGGCACAAGCTTCCGGTCGGCCCGGAGGTGGGGGTGCGGGGCCTGTCACGGAACGTCAAAACAAACGGCCTGCCGGGGCCGCCCAAAAGTCGGGCGTGAGGGGCGCGTCCACTAATGGAACGCCTCTCGCTTCCCAGATCGAGGGTCACGTGGTCAGGAGAACCTCGTCCCTTCCGGTCACACTTTGCCTATCGGCCGGCCTCGAAGACCGAAATTGTGACGGTGTCACCCGAAAAATTTGAAATTACGAAATTTGAAAAAATTTGAAAAAAAAAATTACGGAATTTCAAGTGGCCCAATATCTGAAAATGTTCGCAACATATTAATGTACATTTGTGCCAAATTTGGTGCTTGTTTCACAAAATGCACAATTCTTTTGAATATTTGGGCTAAGCCGCCCCACTACTACCAGTTATTCTAAGCTAAGTTTCTCGACAATTATGTTGTGTTTTACCTTTTCGTTTTTCTTCCTATTTTGCTATTCGTGGTTTTCATAAATTTTTGTCTCAAACCGTATCCTGCTGTGTTGAATCGTTGAAGTAGTCTCTAAAGTTAGGTCGTGGCCTACTTGCTTTGATAGTCGAGTGTGGTTGCCCTGCGTTCCTTGCCTCGTTTTCGCTCCTTTAATTACATCTATTAGTTCTACTGTTCCCTCTTCTCAATCCATTTCCCCTCCTCCCTCAAAATTTCAAACAAACTATCTCTCCTTCTCCACTCGGAAAACAGGAAAAAAACACTCGGAAAAAACCGAACAACCAGCAACATCGGAAAAATAAATCCAAACTCCAATCTCTTTCCCATCCCTTTTTCACAATATCCCCAAACTGAATAAAACGTTTCTCCTCCTTAAAACCTCGACAACATTAAATAAATAAATAACCGCTTCCAAAATGTATCTTAAAATGCATTACTCTGCTTATTTCCCCTTCCGGAACAACCCATTCATTCTTCTTTTTCATCAAAATCTCTTCCTTTGCTCTTTGACAAGGCTTATTTCCCAAAACTTTACTCTTAAATGTTGTAGTTCATCCAGCTTCCACTTTCAGCCAAATTTACCTCCATGCCTTCAACCAAAAATGTTCTCACCACCACCTCCACCCAGAAAGTCTGTCGCAATTTATCTAGTCTCGGAATCCTGCGGCGTCAATTTTGCAAAGGCTGTGTGCACATGACAAAAATTCCCCTTCCTGTCCATTCATGGTGTCAAACCCCTCCGTGTCAATACGGTGGTGGTGAGAGTGCTTTTCATGGTGTCCCCCATCTGCTCCCCACTCATCCTGCCCCCTTCTCTGCTTCCACCTCATCTTGCACCCTCTCAGCTTCCACCTCATCTTGTACCCTCTCATCTTCACCTCTGCCCCTTCTGGCTTCCTCTCCTTGCTCTTTTCCCTACGTAATATCAGTAGCTCCTCTCCCCCTATCCCTAACTGTGTGGACCTCAAACATCCGGGGCCTCTGTTCCAACTGACAGATCTCTCAATCCAGACTGCTGCTGATAAGCCGGACATCATCTGTTTAACAGAATCCTTCCTCTCACAGGATGTCCCTGACACGTTAGTGTCTCCCCCTGGCTATTCTCTCCTCCTATTTGATTGACATGAACCCCATCCTGCTGGCGGAGTTGCACTGTGCATGAAAAACTCAATTTTTCAATATCCGTGTACTGCTCTTACACTTCCCAAACACCAGAAGTAGCTGCGACTTCCCTTCCACTCCCACTTCATGTTTGGCTGTGTTGTACCATCCTTGACGACTCAATCCACATCTCTTTCAGACGACATGGATCAGCTTGTAATCACTCATCCTAATTCTCTCTTCCTTGTATGTGGTGATTTAAATTGTCACCATGCTAACTGTCAGGGTATTGGTAACTCTCCCACAAGCCACGGCACTTCTGCAAAGGACCTCTGTGACTCCATGGGACTGACTCAATCCATGAATTTTCCCACCCAAATTTCTCCTAATGGCAAATCTTCCCTTCTGGATTTGGTGATGACCAACAAAAACGTGCTGTAGTCCTCAATTGCATCCGTTCCAGCACAATGAAGCAAGATGGTGTCTTTCTTACTCTCCATTGTGAAGGCCTATCTTGATGCCTCGAAAAAAAACTCAAATTGCTGGGTACAGCGGCCCCAGTTATCGCTGAGGTTCGTTGCGTCCTGAGAGGAACGGTGGTAGCTAGAATAGCTCCATAATCGCTTGAAATGAATCTTCACCGCCACTGCTGCCATTTTGCAATAATTAGACCGGCATGCTGAATCGACCAAGAAGTGACATATGGAGATATGTCACGAGTAGATACACACAACATTGTACTTTTATATTTTTACGGAATAGTCTATAGGGCAAAGCTGTCTAGAACAGTGCTTGTATGTATGTCCCCTCAAACGTATACCAATCAGAGCTGAGGATCTGGTCACATGACAGGGTGATGTGATTACGTCTGATGTCATTACAGCGATACGGTGGCTGATTCTATGCTCTGGCATTTTGATTCAAATTTCGTTCAGGCCGAACATATCATCGAACCTGTCATATATCACAATCGCCATGCTCTACCTTTACAGTTTTCATTCAGTGTGAAACACAAATAAACCGATTGTTAAAATGACCATCAAATATCGAAAGCATCGACGTTACGGATTTTCCAACGACACAGTACTTATAGGCCCGGCAGGAAGGGTCCTGTTATTTACCCAACCCTTGTGGGGTATATAGATTACAGTAGATCTTCCCTCAGTTCTGTAAGTAAGACTTACCTCACGGATGTTGAGATTCCTCCAAACTTCTTTGTTTAATGTTATAATCAGCATTAGCGACTGTTTAAAAAGCTAATCATACGTGTTTGTGGTTTGTAATATTGTTGTGATTTTGAGTTTTGTACAATAAAGGTAAAATTTCCCCCTCATAGTTAGTCACACAAACAACATGTAGCCTCACGATAGTGCAGTTATCTCGTAGTATGTGTAAGAATAGTCCTTTTCCTGTGTTAGTCTTGCGTTGAGTAGAATAATGAGAATATGTCCTTTTCATTCTTCCATTGCCTTATGCCGCCTTAAGCCTCTTTGTGCTGCCTTTGGCCTTTTGGCGCGAATTAACACGAGGCAGGCCTACCAGGTTGGGTCGGGACTGAATGAGGGTGGCGAAGAAGCTGACGGTAAGCGCAAGCCGCCAATCAGGGCTCAAAGCGAGTGGCTGCGGCAATGCGTCACAGGGCGTGGTTGGAACGTTCGAGAAGGCTAAGGGCATGGCAATAAAACCCGTCACGCGAAGCCCCCACCAGCGCAGTAGAGAAGTTCGAGGAGCATTGAGCAGGAGTTGAGTGCGGAGAGGTTTGAGTATTGATGAGAGTTACGAGATCGGAGAAAGACGTGCATGAACCCCGTATAAGCGCTCCTATTAAAGTGACGCTCGGTTGAGCTTAAGGCCGAGCCTCTATTGCATTGGGTTACGTGAGTGATAGCTCTGGTTACTAAACGCGCTGTGGAACCGCCCAGCTGCACCGAGAGACACGTACATTCCTTCCCGCCTTCCTGCCTCATCTGCTGCCTTTTGTTTGGGAGACACACTGCGAGGACCCTTTTCCACCGCCTGTTTGCTATCTTTGCGGGACGTGCTGGGACCGTGGAGAGCACGCCGGGCCGCCGTTCCAGGACGACCAAGGCAGCGCGTGGACACCATTCTGCCTGCAATTTCCCTGTGTGAGTGCGATCGGGCCCGAGTCTGGGCTTTATTATTATAAGACTGATTAAGTTCTGCTCTGTGTCTGCTTTCTACCAAATTGTACATAAGCGTAAATAATAATTAAATTGTGTTATTCCTTTTATTCGACCGCCTTGTGTTTTCCATCATTGACTAAGCGTGGTACGAATAGAACCGCTCTAATCGGGGTCCAATATTAACGGTGACTCCACGGACCACGTGGTATGCAATCCGCTCGGTGTACTCAAATTACACGTGGCTCGTGCGAGGCTTGCTTCCCCGCTTCCGTGGCGGCACAGGTATTTAGGTACGAGCGAGACTTGGTCCCGAAACCTTACCTTGCATTTGCCCGGAAGAGGCGTTTCAAGTCTCGGTTATGCCAAACCCAGAAAGAACAAGGGTCTTCATCCCCCCTTGGTAAGGGTAGGAAGGGCGGTGTAAAACCGTAACAATTGGTAGTCAGGAGTGGGATTTGGAACCCTAACAAAAAAAATTTGGACGAATTGGCTCCAAATTGCGAGCGGACGAAATTTAGTATAAAAACCAAATTTATATTCGTACCATGGCTAGCCAAGACGGTCGAATGCCGGTGGGGGTAGATGAAGAAGTAGAATTGATAACCCAGGACCCACAGGAAGTTGTTTTTTTTGTATACAAGATCGAGGCTCGTGAAAGAGCTAACATTAATCACACAAAAAGTCAAACCGACACACAAAACAAAAAAATAAGGGGAGCGGCAGACAAGATGGGGAGAGAGGGGGAAGGACACAAAACACAACATTTGAGAGCAGGGACAACGGGAGAAATGTGGGAGGGGGAGGGCTTTGGGAGAGGTGGGAGAGGTATAAAACATATGAACACTGCAAGGACTTCCTGGAAAGAAGTTGGAATTTCAACCAAAAAAAAAAAAGTATCTGGAGTGAATTAGCGGGGGTAGAAAAGATCAAGGTTTTGGATGGGGGAAGATAAGAGATGGTGGTGAACAGCTGTTTTAAAGACCTGGAGGGAGGAGTGGGATTGAAGGGAGTGGAGGAGTTTGTTCCAGAGGTGGGAGAAAAGGGGAATGAAAGAGTGAAGGTGAGCAGAGAGCCTAGATTTTGGCAGTTTAACCATAAGAGGGTTGCACGCAGATCTTGTGCGACCTGAAGGAATATTGGGGGGACAGAGCACAGAGAGAGCTGGGGAGCAAGGCCGGAGAGGAGTCGGTCGAAGACAGAAAGACCACCAACCTGCCTGCGTTGAGTGAGTGAAAGGCCCTCGGAGTTAACTTCATCGCAGGAGATTCCAATGATTCTGAAAGCTTTGGTTTCAACAGCGTGAAGCCGAGCTAGGTGTGAGGCAGGAGCACCAGCCCAGAGGGGGGAACAGTATTCCATTGAGCTGCGGATGAAAGCCTTGTATGTGGTGAGGAGCTCAGGTGTGCCAAGGAAGGACTTCGCACGACGGAGGATGCCCAGTCGGCGACTGGCTTTGGAGGCCAGCTTGGAAATGTGGTTTTCCCAAGAAAGATCATGGCAGATAGTGAGACCCAAAAGCTTGAGCGACAGAACTTCTTGGAGAGGATTGTTGAGAAAGTAGATGGGAGGGTTTTCCAGTCGGTCCTTTCGGAGAGACATTGTAAGAGTGTGCGATTTGTCAGGATTGAAAGACGTGTTCCACTTGTTTGACCAGTCTGTGATTTTTTTCCAGGTCTGCAGAGAGTGAGGAGGCTGCAGTTGGTAGAAGAGGAGGAAATTGATGAGGGACGGTAGCTGGCGAAGAAAATGGCGGTGCTTCGCACGTGGCGGCGAGAGCCGAGCCCGCGGTGCCAGGGAATTGGGACCTATTTATGGCACAAATGAGGGCCTACATGGTCAAGTCGGGTGAGGACGTGAAAGAAATGAGTGACAAATCCACCCGGGAAATGAAAGAAATGAGTGATAAATCCACCCGGGAAAAAGAAATGAGGGATGAAGCAAGGTGTAACATGGAGGGGTTGGAAAACAAAATGGGTGGTCAATTGGAAAAAAATGAGGGTGGCGTCGAAGAAGGACATAAAAAAAGCGGGGAAGGACATAAGGCGCAGGTTGAGCGAGGAGGTCGCAATGGGACACGATGAGGTGACGCGGTGTGGGGAACGCGTGTGGAGCGAGCTTGGGCAGAGCGCAGCTAAGTTGACCGGGGGTATAGAAATCGCGACGCGGGGTGTAGAAAAACCGGCGATCGTCAAATTGGATAAAGAAATGTCAGGAGCACCGGGGAAGGTCGAGGTGATTGGTTTTTGTTTGGTTAATGTTTGGCGCGAATGGGTTTTTGGCGCGCTTGGGACATAAACGAAACCCGGGCGATCGTGGAAGGTCCATTGTGCGGTGTACGCGGGCGACTGGCGCATGTGTGAGAGAAAAGTGTGCACCGGAGCGCGAGTGTGAGCGCGAAAAGTGTATGACGGAATGTGTGTGGGAAGAGTGTGTAACAGGAGAGTGTGTTACAGAGAGTGTGCAGGAGTGCACACCAGAGCATGTTGTGGAGTGTGTGCAGGAGTGCACACCCGGGGGTGTTACAGAGTGTGCACGAGAAGAGTGTGTAGAAGAAGAGTGTGTGAGGGGCGTGAGTGCGCCTAGGTGTGCAGGTGCGAGTACGGTGTGCGAGGGAGAATGCACACCAGAGGACGTGGAAGGAGAGTGTGTAACATAATGTATGGGAGGCGCAGGGACGCCTCGGTGTGCGAGTGTGGAATGGGTCGCGAGTGGTGAGAACGCGGCTCAAGCTCGACACCGACCGGGGTAGCGTTTAGCGCGACGGATAGCCGACGTGAGCCCTCGGTGAGTTGTGTGCAGCAGGGACCGGCGGGATCGATGTTGTGGCGGTTTCACAAGGAACGACATGCACGACTCATGCCGGCCCCCGCCCTGTATGGTTGGTGCCACGCCGTGGCGGCAAAGGCGAACGGCGAGGTTCAAGGGGAGGTCGGAGAGTTTGGAGCCGCGCACCTTGGCGAGTGCGGTGCTCCGACCATGGGCGGTTGGGCCATCGTGCGTGGGACTGCGAGGCCCCGCGTAGAGATGGGCCCCTGCACCTCGGCCCATCCATGCCTCATCCTCTGGATCGAAAATGCCGGACGGACACCCCATACAAGAGACTAATCAACCGCATGGATCGCTCGGCCTTTCAAAGCCGAGCCGTGATGACAATGTATTTCCACACAAAGAGGCTCAAGTGTAGTGGACTGATGAGAGGAGTTTACCCTACATGGAGGAATGGTAGTCTGACCATTCCTCACACGGTCAGGGCCCATGAGCATTAGATTAGGGGGGTGGCAGTGACAGGCACATGGAGGTGCCAGCAAATGGTTACCTCCATGGGGCACCGAAGCTAGCCGAGGGAGGGCTAGGATAATTGTTAGGGATTTAGAAGACTGCAGAGGACATGAGATTTAAGTAGTGACATTTGTACTGTAGTGGGGACGTAGAGAGATTAGATGGATGATAATGACGAAGGGAGTGCTTAGTGTAAAGGGATGACGGGGAAGCACGAGTTTTAGGGGAAAAGCAGTTAGATAGATGATGCTGTGTGTGTGAGGATTTGTGTTGTTGAGAATAAAAGGAATTGTGTTTGAGGTGTGCGAGACAAAAGGTGTGTGAGCACAAAAGGTGTGTGAGGAATTTGGTGTGCAAGACAAAAGGAGGTGTGTGAGATAAATGGTGTGTGGAATATTTGGTGTGGAATGCTTGGTGTGGAATAAAAGGTGTGGAATGCATGGTGCGAAGGATTGAATGGGGGAAGAGTGGAACCCATTCGCGGAAGCCAGGGGGGGGGGGGGGGGGATAGTGTAAAGTCAGGTAGAGGGCTCAGGTAAATTTGTATGGATATTGACACCTGTGGTGCGGGTAGTGGCAAAGTCGTGCTTTGGAGGGTGCATGAGTCAGTGACATGGCTGGGCGTGTGGTTTAATTGGTACGTATTCGTCCAGTCAAAATGTGAATGGACCCGCCACTAATTGCAAGAGAAATGAAGTAATACTTTTCTGAGACCTTGATGTCTACTAAATATCTGCCCAAAATTATACTTAAATATATTGAGTGGAACATGGTTTTTCAGGTCCTTTCCGATTTGGGAACTTTTCGGACTACCGCAATGTTTGGAAATTAATTATATGACAATATCACTCTTAATAATACACCAAATCAACTCTAAATTATTTATTTAACCATGTTTGAATACACTACCACAACTATTTGTACCCAATGTCCTTCTGTCCGTTCACAATATTTAACACGTCACTTCGTCTCTTCCATGGTCACTATCATCAGCATCCTCGAAAACGTCCACTGATTCGTCTGCATTTGCACAAATACCTCTGCACTCCCTACATGCAAATGTGCAAGGCAGCCCAAGTTTCCGACAACCACAACGTTTATCACTGCAACCACCCTTGCAAGAACACCTCACCAGCTTTAGGAGATAGTCTGGTGCTGCAGCGAGGTCAGAATGCATAGGGATCATCCTGGTGTCCATGATCCTCCATCCCTAGTCAAGCGGGTTGAGTTTGTGTCCTTTCCACTCCTGAACCTGTTGGAATACCCGTAGGCTGTGATATTTGGAAGCTGAGCTCGTGGGCGGAAGTACCCGTGGGTGCAACGATGTTTTGTTTGTTGTCACCTTAGCATGAAATTTTGCTACCCTCAATTCGTTCAAATTGTCTGATGGTTTGCCTCCGTACACACAAACCATTGCTCTGTCTCCTGCAGCAATGACCTCATCCTGTGTTGACTCTTTATTGCCGAAAATTAGGGCCTCTTGCTGGAACATTTCATTGTCCTTGAACAGTTTGAGTCCAGTGCCTTTGCCGATCCCAAAGACCCTTGATGTTGTGTCGCATCCCAGGTACGCATGGATGAAGAGAATGTTTACACAGACAGTATCACCCAGAGCCTCTCTGACTTTGCCAATGTCCAAGTATTGTCTTGGATTCAATGAACCCTTTTTCGGCTCCGACATTAAGTAGAGAGTGTGCGCAGTATTCTTGCGAAAATAGTAGCACAGTAGTATCAACAAGTCAGTATCTTCGCCAACAAGAACAGTGTTGGATTTTGAAGAGCTACAAACTGCAGTTGTTGCTATTAGTAGGTCCGCATCCCCACTCACATGAAGCACTTCACAATGAGATTCTTCCAGTTTCTTACCAAGAATGTCTATGAATTGTTGCTTGTTCTCCTTGTTCCGAAGAAACTCTTCCTTCTTGACAGAAAGCGTCATGGTTTGAGAAAAAGATACCTTCACTGATGGTCGCTCACCCCTTTTCTGATGGGCACAGTCTTTCGTTGAGGGACCTTCATGATAGCCATCAAACACGACGATAGCATGCCCGTAATGCCTACTAACATATTTCAGGTAGCGGTCAAGAATATCCTTGTACTGTTCACCTGACTGCCACGGTATGCGCTGCAATAGGGCACCGCCATCGAGTATGTATTGTATATCGGACGGTTGTGCAGTATCGGCAGGTGCCAAGGATTTGATTGCTGAGGCTAACGCTGGCTTATTGGCGGACAGCAAGGCATATTTGGTCTCGAACAAAGATGGAGGATATGTGCATAACTCACAAAGGAGTGCTTTGGATAAGTCTCCTACTTCAGTGCCAGCGATCACAAGTCTCTGGAAGAGTAACTGAGGGTCGATATTGATGTCTCCGTCTGGTGTCTTCATTGCGGACTCTGAGTCCATAGTTATGGCTTGACCCTTCTTCTTGAAGCTGTATTCAAGCACACGTTTACCACTCATCTGGCCCAAGAGCCTTTCTCCCACAGTTTTCGCCTCATCAACATTCACCGTTGTCTGGGCAACTATACCAGTGAAAATGTTGTGAAGAGTATCGTCGTCGTGAAAGGGATCCCTCTCATGAAGAAACTCAAGCATTTTCTGGGTATCAGCTACATCATTCTTCTGTCTAGACTTTGATAGATCCTTGTGCTGTTCACTTGTCACATACATCATATCAGTGAGGTGTTGGAGGGCGTTGTTCACCTCTGCAAAGAAAGGAGCAGCCATGACCCAGACTGAGCGTTGTGTCTCTGTCATCCCTCGTCCCCTGGTCAGACCACCTGATGTCTTCAGACTTCTCATAAGTACTTGTTCGATGACTAAATCTGTAGACAGACCAGCCCAGTATCTGTCGCTCCGTCGGACAACTTGGAATCCTTGGAGAAATTTCTGATGTACTTCTGGATGGTCCTTTGGTAACTCGGTCATCAGTTGCAGATATATGTGCAGGCACTTTGTGTCGTGTCTGTGTCCGGAAGCTGCAAGATATGGAAGCATGGCGCGCAGGATATGCAAGTGAAGCATCCAATCTCCTGTTCTTTCAGATTTCAGAAAAAAACGGATAATGTCCACCATTTCCATGTATTGTAACCACAGTCTCACTGTCCGTTGATGCCTTATTGTATCAATCACCTGATGATTTTGTCTCCAATGACCTCCATCACCTTCGATGACTCGATGTCTGACACTGCTTGGTCACCCGACATCAGACCGTCAAACAAGTCGCCTGCATCATTGAGCTCTGCTGGAACTGTACGCTCGCTGTCTCCATCACTTGGGAGGTTCATCTGAAATACCTTCGAAGCAAGTTTTGCATTGAGTGCTGCATCAATGAGTAGATGTCCACGTATAGCTCTAGACACGGCTTTGCCACTCATCATGTGGGTTGTAGTGTTGCTGGCATATGCAACTTCCAGAAGCTCTTTGAGTCCAGTACCAGACATCAGGTGGCCAATACACACAAGAAAACTCATGAGTGTATGGAATCCTCCTAGTCTTAGAACAATTGAGTGAAGTTTGCTGTCCGCTGGCTCGCTCTTGACTATGGTGAGAGCTTTCCACCAAAGTGGCTGATCAAATGTCAGTATCGGGGTTACACCATATCTCTGCGCATGTTCACAAACGAAATGCAGTGTGGAGTTGATGCAGTCCAAGTCACTTGGACTGAGATCAATCATGGGCAGAAACATTATTGATGCCTCACCCGGATGTTCTCCCTTGTGTACCATCTGCATCATTCCTGTCCAAGAGGGCCGAGGTGATCGAACAGTAAGCGAAACCTTCCAGAGGAGGTCAACATTTGAGCTGATTTGTCTCAAGTCGGTACAGGCTGGAAGCTTCTCGTAGAGAAAGGACTGCATTCCTCCACATGCTGATGTGAAAGGTCGTATATTGATTCGCCCCACTTGTGCGATGTCCTCTGCCGAGACAGCTCTATGGACAATCTGAAGTGTCCGGACTGTTTTCGGGGTCACACTCGCAATAATGCCCATACCATGGAATGTGTTTCTCCCATTTAATGTGCAGATGTCATGGTCAACATTGTCCGCCACATATTGGATGAAATGTCCAGGGGTAAAACCAGGGATGTCTGTTCCACACGTGACTGCTGCGCTGCGCTCATACGTTTGCACCTCCGTGTATGAACAACTATACCCATGTGCAAAGAGCGTGTCTATGAGAAATCGAGAACCAAAATGGAAGTGCATTTGGATTCCAAGACCCACCAACAGTGGAGCTTGAAGGATCCTAGGCCTCGCGGCTTGCATGATCGCCTGTCCCAGTGAGCAGATTTTTAAGTCTTTTCCTTTCCCCACAAACAGCATTTCGAGCAAGAGCTTTAGTGACTCAGGTAGGAACTTGGTTGCAGCATTGACAGTGGACATATCGAGAGTAGTCGGGTAAATGTCCTTATTTTGAGATACCTCTTTTATGTCACTTCTAATGAGATCAGCAGCTGTCTTGATCAGGCGCAACTTTTCTGTTTCAGGGTCCCTTTCCTTTTGCTGACGATAGAAGTCATGAAGAATCGACGATGCCACACCCCTAAATGTCACAACATTTGATTTTCCATTAATGTCTGCAATTATGATCTTATCACCAAAGTGTTTGAAAAGGTTATCCTTCATGTATGAAAAACCATATGCATCACAGCCAGTGTCTACTAGGAAGTCCTCCATTTTCCCAATTAAATCACTAATTGTGGTTAGTTCCTCATCATTTTCCTCAAGGTACTTTGCCACCTTCAGGAACGCTTCATGTCTGATCTGGTCCTTGGGTCGACCAAGCTTCTGCTTTTTTGATGAAGACGCCTCTTCCGATTGGAATTTGAGTGGTATCTGTTTCTTTGTATGAAAGTTAACACTGCACACCTTATGGTATACCGCATCTGCTGCGTGTAGATCGCCAACAAATGCCATTCTGCTCCTCACAGTACCCGACCAGTTGTCAGATCGATTTTCACAGTCAGCAGACACATGATTTGTGGTCCTTTTTCCTCCCCTGGTACTTGTCAGGATTACCACAGAAAAGACACTTTGAGTTCTGTAGTCAAACGCTGAATCCATTGAACGAAGGCACCTCCCTTTGTCTGCCTCAGACGAAACACGTTTTCGCTTCAGAGAAAGTTCAATGTCTCTCACATTGCAGAACACCCTACGACAATCTGTATGAACTGCCTGTCCTGGATGGACTTGGACTTCTTCACCACGCTCACGTCCAGCTTCTTCGATCCTCGTACAACCTTTATCCGTCAGTGTACTGGTTGGATCACTGGAGAGGGGTTTCTTACAGAAGACACAGTCGATATCACCCATGTTGCTGAAAAGAGAGGGAACTTAGGATTACATTTTATTCCCTGTGTTGTCCTACTATAAATGTATAGGTTCATAAAAATACAAAATTTGAACATGTTTATTATAAAATTAAATGTTAAAAAACTGCTTTTAAAAATAAAAATAAAACCTTAAACAATCATAAATTAAATATAATACGACTTACATTCACAATGACCATAGCGTTTAACTGTCCTCAGCACACTGATCAAATCTCTCATTGCAAGCGTCACTCCACCTCTCGTTCACGGCTCTCGTTCAATCTGAAAATAAAGTATGATCCACTCATTATAATTGAGTATAATTTTATGTATTTGTTCAGAGGATCGACAGGTTTCAGAAAAATATCATTTTTTTTCTCTTGCAATTAGTGGTGGGTTAGGGGTAAAAGTTCGCTAGACTGACTGGACTATATGGTTATTGGGGCACTCCGCCACTGGTAGTTTGTCGGCCAGGTGAGGCCGCAGGTAGGCTCTGGGAGCCAGTTAGGGTAGTTGTGAGTTGTTGAGTGGGGCCCGAGGATCCAAGAGAAGGACTCGGGTTGCCCAATGCCAAAGTGGGCATCAGGGGGTAAAGAGCCAGGAGGGGCCTTCCCCAGTTTAGGTAGTCGCAGGAGCAGGTAAGCTCGGGTGGCGACTTCAGTAGCGGAGGTGCGCAGGTAGTTGGACATGCTAGTGGAGCCACACGACCCAGCCCAGAAATTGTGCAAGGGCACAGAGTGAAAATTTGAGGGAGTGAGACCCAAATTTCAGGGGCACCACAGAGTGGGCAATGGGAATTCGGTTCTTAGAACCACATAGTTTAAAGATGGCCGATTGGCAGGGTATGACCCCGGGTAGGTTAAAAGTAAATGTCAGTAGTGTAGTTAGGATGAGAGAAATCCCCTTCGCGCCATCCACAGCCAATCACTGAGGAGGACGAAGCTCCACTCCAGGACCAGGTGAACTATTTGAGTGTAAGACACATCATGACGTAATGAGACATTGTGTTTGTTCCATTCCTTCCTTCCTAGAGGGATTGGGAGACGAATTTGGATTAGAGGGGGATATGGGAGACAAGACGTAGAGACGAATTTGTAAATACAAGGAAGGGCTGGGGTAGTGTAAGCCGACGATGGGGGGTACGGACGGCTAGGGACGAGCCTGCTCTGATCGCTCTTCCGCTCCCCTTGTGCTGCATTACCTTGTTTTTTTGTGTACCTTTGTGCCCTTTCCGCTTTGCTGGTCGTGCTTTGTCTCTCCCCCCACCCCACGACCATTTTGGAGGTGGAACTGTGCAGCACCATCGACCTGTGCAGCATTCCTGCTGCACTTTGCTACATCTGTGCAGCCGAAATGCGCAGCATTTGCTGCCATATCCTTTCGTTATAACTTTGCTGCACCTGTGCAGCACTTTGCTGCCACAAACACTTTGCTGCACATATTACACTCATGGACCACAGGTTTTGTGGCCTTACACCTCTACTGTGCAGCACCTCGCTGCAAAATCACCTTGCATCTTCGGACCACTTGTTTTGAGTGGCATCAATGTCACGCAGTCGGACCACATAGGGTTGGCCCTGCCTGGCAAAGAAATAAAATGAAACATGTTTCGTGTATTTTTATTATGGTGTGCTAGGGACGAGAAGATTTGTAAGTTTAGTTAACCCTGAAGAGCAGGAATGGCCTGTATGCCGGTCCGGGGGCTAGCCGGTTTGATATATGCACACAGAAGAAGCAAGAAGCAAGATGCAAGAAGCAAGCAGCAAATGTGAAATTTTGAGTGTGTTTTGTGTGTTTGCTGTGCTTTCTCTCCCCTCCAATCTTCTCTTCAAAAAGGACAGGTCCTGGGTCATTGAACTGTAAATAAGTTTAAGTTTTTGTGCTTGTATATAAAATGCTGCCCACCGGCTAAATGTTTAGTTTGACAAATTCCGGATTCGGTTAATTGTGGGCGTAATTCTGTTAGAGTAACTACTCAATGCAATAGGGGGGGGACATATTTAGTGTTTTAAAACTGTCGCACCCACGGGTTAGAGTAAATGTTAGAGGGAACCACATCTATATGTCACATGTAAAAGTAAAAGTTAATTTCCAGATCATTCTCAAAACCGGTCGTTCCATTTTTTTTGTTGTTAGGTTCGACTCGGGGACGAGTCTGACGAGGGAGAGGGGTAGTGTTGCGGTTTTGAGTTTTGTACAATAAAGGTTAAATTTCCCCCTCATGGTTAGTCACACAAACAACATGTAGCCTCGCGATAGTGCAGTTATCTCATAGTATGTGCAAGAATAGTCCTTTTCCTGTGTTAGTTTTGTGTTGAGTAGAATAATGAGAATAGGTCCTTTTCATTCTTCCGTTGCCTTATGCCGCCTTAAGCCACTTTGTGCTGCCTTTGGCTTTTTGGCGCGAATTAACACGAGGCAGGCCTAGCAGGTCGGGTCGGGACCGAATGAGGGCGGCAAAGAAGCTGACGGTAAGCGCAAGCCGCCAATCGGGGCTCAAAGGGAGTGGCTGCGGCAATCCGTCACAGGGCGTGGTTGGAACGTTCGAGAAGGCTAAGGGCGTGGCAATCAAACCCGTCGCGCGAAGCCCCCACCAGCGCAGTAGAGAAGTTCGAGGAGCATTGAGCAGGATTTGAGTGCGGAGAGGTTCGAGTATTGATGAGAGTTACGAGATCGGAGAAAGACGTGCATGAACCCAGTATAAGCGCTCCTATTAAAGTGACGCTCGGTTGAGCTTAAGGCCGAGCCTCTATTGCATTGGGTTACGTGAGTGATAGCGCGCTGGTTACTAAATGCGCTGTGGAACCGCCCAGCTGCGCCAAGAGACGTGTACATTCCTTCCCGCCTTCCTGCCTCATCTGCTGCCTTTTGTTCGGGAGACGCGCTGCGAGGACCCTTTTCCACCGCCTGTTTGCCATCTTCGCGGTACGTGCTGGGACCGTGGAGAGCACGCCGGGCCGCCGTTCCTGGACGACCAAGGCAGCGCGTGGACACCATTCTGCCTGCAATTTCCCTGTGTGAGTGCGATCGGGCCCGAGTCTGGGCTTTATTATTATAAGACTGATTAAGTTCTGCTCTGTGTCTGCTTTCTACCAAATTGTACATAAGTGTAAATAATAATTAAATTGTGTTATTCCTTTTATTCGACTGCCTTGTGTTTTCCATCATTGACTAAGCATGGTACAAATAGAACCACTCTAATCGGGGTCCAATATTAACGGTGACTGCATGGACCACGTGGTACGCAATCCACTCGGTGTACTCAAATTACACGTGGCTCGTGCGAGGCTTGCTTACCCGCTTCGGTGGGGGCGCAGGTATTTAGGTAAGAGCGAGACTTGGTCCCGAAACCCTACCTTGCGTTTGCCCGGAAGAGGCATTTCAAGTCTCGGTTACGCCAAGCCCAGAAAGAACAAGGGGCTTAATCCCCCCTTGGTAAGGGTAGGAAGGGCGGCGGAAAACCGTAACAATATTTTACATGCCCGGCTACGCGGCTGTTAGACTTTTGGTCTTGTTTTCTATTGCTTCGAGGAGTATTATTATATATAATTGTGTGTGCTCCTCTCATGTTGTAAATGTTATGCTACTGTCATATAATTAAAACAGGGTCAGCAGAGTTAAATAGAACCGGCAATACAATGCTGCAGGAAACGCTACCTGAAGCTCCCATCTCCATCTTGTCTTCCTCAATCCTGGAAAGAGGGGCTTTTAAAACAGGCCTCTTCATGATAAACCATTGCATTGCCGGTCTGATGAAAGGCTCAGACTCATCTATTTAATAATACGCTTTTCAGGTCTCTGTCCGTCCAACACGTAAATCTCATGACATGACGGAATCTCACGAGATTGTGAATTAAACGTTCCGACATTATTTAATATTGACATGTTTATTCATCACGAAGATAATAATTAATTTAGGATCATTTATTAACATTAACAACCGGCAATACAATGCTGCAGGAAACGCTACCTGAAGCTCCCATCTCCATCTTGTCTTCCTCAATCCTGGAAAGAGGGGCTTTTAAAACAGGCCTCTTCATGATAAACAACGGACACAAATCTTTGTTCCAAGTAAATCGACTACTGGCTTTCCAATGGTAACATATTTATTAATCGACGACAATAAGAATCATATTAATCAACGACAACCCTTTGGAATGAAGTGTGGTTGACACACACAAACATACACACACACAAACACACACACACACACACACACACACACACACAGTGGGATTGGGGTGGGGAGAGAGAGAGAGAGAGAGAGAGAGAGAGAGAGAGAGAGAGAGAGAGGTCTTTGTAAGCCATCAAGTGGTGAGTCATCATGGTGTGTGCACAGCTCTGTGGCCTACAGCTTGCTCTGCAGCGAAGCTGCTCACATCTCCAGCGCACTGCCAGAGGACCTGAATGATTATCCTGCTGGAATGCTGATGGCGGATGCTGCAGCTTTTGTGGGTCATAAAGATTTTTTTTTTGTATACTGAATCGAGGCTCGTGAAAGAGCTAACATTTATTTCACAAACAAATCAACCAGACAAACAAAATATATAAAAAGAGGGAGCAGAGGACAAGATGGGGAGAGAAGGGGAAGCACACAAACATAACATTTGAGAGCAGGGAGATGTGTGGGAGGGAGAGGGCTTGGGGGGAGGAGGCTTGGGAAGGGGGGGGGGGGGTATTTGGTATTTCAAAAAGGTGGATTTGGGGTGACATTAGCGGGGGTAGAAAAGATCAAGGTTTTGGATGGGAGAAGATAAGAGATGGTGGTGAACAGCTGTTTTAAAGACCTGGAGGGTGGAGTGGGATTGAAGAGAGTGAGGGAGTTTGTTCCAGAGGCGGGAGAAAAGAGGAATGAAGGAGTGAAGGTGAGCAGAGAGTCTTGATTTTGGCAGTTTAACCATAAGAGGGTTGCAGGCAGATCTTGTGCGACCTGTAGGAATATTTGGGGGTAAGCAAGAGTGGAGTAAGATAAGGTAAGATAAGATAAGAGTGGGGTAAGCAAGACCGATATGAGACTGCTTTGGCCTTGCTCGAGATGTACCGGGCAGCTTTTGTGCTGACTCATGGAGGGATGAATTCTGGTCGAGCTAGTGGGAGGGTATGGGGGCTGGGAATCGAAGATAAATGAACCTTGTGTTGACAGAGAAAATAAAAAATAATCTCGAAAACAAGGACACAGACCTGTTACAGGCAAAATTAGCATTCACGTCTGTGCAGGCACCATGTGCAGCAGGAATGTGTGCTGATAAGAAGAGTTTCTGCACTTTTCCAAAAGAGACACAACTTTGTCTTATAATGGAGCAGAGATTTGCACCGTGGCATGAAGCTATCTGTGAATGTGCTTTCTGCTCCCATGGCACCAAAAGTAAAGATCCAGACCAGAGACTCAAGCGGGAAAAGCCGGACAACAACACAACACACACAACATGCATTTTAAAGGCCATATTCCCTGCTAGAGCAGGGGTTAGCCTTGCGGTCCCCATGACAATCTTCTCCATTTTGCCCTATTTTCTGCATCTCTCCTTGTTAACCCCCTTGCCCGCATTTCTTCTTCCACCATCTTCAGCCAGGTCTTTCTCGGTCTTCCCCGTCTTCTACTTCCTTCTACATTCATTTCCATCACTCTTCTCAACCAGTCACTTTCATCCTTCCTCAACACATGACCAAACCATCTCAGCCTGTTCCCCTTCACAACATCAATCACAGGCTCTATTCCCATCATCTTTCGCAATTCATCATTTGTCTTCCTCTCTCTCAACGATACTCCGCACATCCGTCGAACCATTCGCATTTCCACCCTTTCCAACCTTCGTTGCTGCTCTACGTTCATTACCCATGTCTCGCTCCCATAAATCATAACACTTCTCACACATGAAGCATACACCTTTCCCTTCAGCTTCAACGACACTCCCCTCATCATCAGCACGCCACTCAATTCCCGAAACTTCTTCCATGCACATCTCACTCGAGCAACCGTTGCCGAGTCTGATCCACCTTCTCCATTCAGCATGTCTCCGAGGTAGCAAAATGTTTTCACACCTTCCAGCTTCACGCCGTCTCCAAGATCCAACTCAACATTTCCTCCATCTGCAGCTCCCTCTGTGCACACCTTACCTTTGAATGTAGCTGCCACACTGGTTAATGACCCTCTCAGACCACTACATTTTTGATGAACCCACTCAGCGCACATTGTACACTGAATGGAGTTCACTCCTACACCCTTCCTACACACAGCACAGGGCCACTTCCCAGTTCTTTCCACCTCACCACATGCTTTACCACTTGCCATCACCTTCGTCTTTCCGATATTCACCTTCAGACCTTTTGTCTCCATACATTCCTTCCACGTGTTCATCTTTTCCTTCAGTCCATCCATACTTTCCGCAATCAACACCAGATCATCTGCATACAACAACTCCCACGGTAAACCCTCCTTTACGTTCTGAGCCAGCACCTCCATCACAGCTACAAATAGTAGTGGACCTAGTACCGACCCCTGATGCACTCCCACCTTCACCTCAAACTCACCACTGTTCCCGTCCTTCGTCCTTACAGCTGTGCGCGCTCATTTGTACATTGCCATCACTACTCTGATCAACCATTCCTCCACTCCTAACTTCCTCAATGCCCATGTCAATACTTTGCGTGGAACCCGATCGAATGCTTTCTCCAGATCAACAAACCCAAGAAACAACTTCTTCCTCTTCTCCATGTACTCTCCTGCAACTGCCTCACAATGAAAAGCGCATCTGTCGTTCCTCTTCCTGGCATGAATCCAAACTGCATTTCGTCGATCTTCACTTTCTTCCTTATCCTCCTCTCCAACACCCTTTCCAATACCTTCATTCCATGCTCCAATAACTTTATCGCTCGGTACGAGCCACACTCCAGAGGGTCACCTTTCCCCTTGTATAGAGGGACAAGGGTACTCAGTTCCCAATCCACTGGAATGCGGCCTTCTTTCACCACCAGATTACAGATCTCTGTCATTCTCTTCACACCCCAACTTCCTGCTGCCTTCAACATATCTCCCACAACTCCCGTCGGCCCTCCCGCTTTTCTACCCTTCATTGCTTTTATCGCTTCCTCAACTTCCTTCTCAGTTATCTTCTCTGCCGGTCCTAAAACTGGGTTACTCTCTATGTTGCCATCCCATTCATTCTCTGCATTCAACAGCATTTCCATATATCTTTTCCATCTTCCTTTAATTCCATCTGGGTCCACAACGATTTGTCCCACTTCATCCTTCAAGCAACTCACCCCCATCACATCACACCTCTCTTTCGCTATCTGCTTTGCAATCCTGAATACTGCTTTCTGACCCTCTTCCGAATCCAAGCGTTCTCCGAACATTTTCCTACATGCCTCCTGCGCCTTTGCTACCTCTTTCTTTGCAGCCTTCCTGGCTGCCTTATAACTTTCATGCTCTGCTGTTTCTGCTCCCGTACCCTTCGCCTTCTGCCACTCCTTGAACTTCTTCCTCTTCTCGTCAATCCTCTTTCCAACTTCATCATCCCACCACCATGTTTCCGAGTGCCTCGGTGGTCCTTTTGTCCATCCACATACCTCACCAACCGCTCCCAACAGACTAGCTTTCATTGACATCCAACCACTTTCAAGCTCAACCACATCATCCTCGACCCTACTCAGCCTCTCTTTTAATGCCTCCCTTACTGTCACCTCTTTCAACCTCCACACCTTCATTCTCGGTTGGTACTTCACCCGCCGAGCTCTCCTCGCACCTTTCACCCTTACGTCGCAGACAACCAAGTGGTGCTGTGAAACAGCCTCCTCCCCCGGGATCACCTTTGTGTCCCGGAGGTGCCCAGCTATCTCGCCTACGCACCATCAGGTAGTCAACGGTTGTCGTCGACCCACCTGACGTGTATGTAACAAGCTTATTATCCTCTTTCTGGAACTGAGTATTACAAATCAACAAATCAGCTCCATCAGCAAACTCCAAAATCCTTTCACCTTCTCCATTTCTCACACCATATCCGTAACCCCCATGAACTCCGTCAAAACCATCCATACTCCTTCCCACATGTCCATTTAGGTCTCCTCCTACCACAACAACTTCCTCATCTTTCACGTTTTCCATCAGCTTCTCTATCGCACACCAGAACTTGTCCTTCTCTTCATCGCTTCGACCAACCTGCGGAGCATATCCCGAGATGATGTTCACCAAGAGCTTTCCAATCATCATTTTCACCATCATCAACCTATCACTCACTCTAGTCACACTCACCACAGAGTGAGGGAAAAGCCGGACCTTGGAGTAAAAAGGGATAATCCTTCATTGCGAAGTGTATTCCATGCTTGGAGCACGGGACGTGAAGCTCTGTCGGTCGAAAAGGGAAGGGAGAATGATTCCTACTTCAATTGAGGTTAACTAAATTGGATAGCAGAACGGAGATGACCTCACTGTATAGTGGTGGTGACGACGTACAAAACAGATAGACAGACATGAGACAAACAGTATTATTCAAAACTATCAGACAAACAGTCATGTTCTTCCAGAAAATTGACTTATTATCCGCGCCAGAGGACAGGGTATTGCATTTGAGTCCGTTTGTCTGTTTGTTTGTTTGTCTGCACCGAATAAATATGATTTTCTTTGCAATCGTTGGTCCGATTGACAGGAAATTTTCACCATAGGTGCAACTCCACCTGCAGAATTTTTTAATGATAATTATGACGTCATCGGTCACGTGGTTCGGCCGCCATCTTGGAAAAGCCGAAAAACTTTGCACCTCTCTACCTCCGAAAGCGCTGAATAGAAAAAATTTAGACATGGCTCATTGTAAAGAACTGTCCATGGGGAATAAAATATGTAAATTATGATGTCATATGTGCCTCCATTATGACGTCATAATTCGACAAGTACAAAACTTCATCCTATCAAGATGAAATTTCTTCAGCGCCATGTCGGCATAAACTGGTGCAGAAAAAATAATAATGATGACGTCATCGGTCATGTCATTCGGCCGCCATCTTGGAAAAACGGAAAAACTTTGCACCTCTATATCTCCGAAAGTGCTGAATAGAAAAAATTGAGACATGGCTCATTGTAAAGAACTCTCCATGTGGAATAAAATATGTCAATGATGATGTTATAAGTGCCTCCATTATGACGTCATAATTCGTCAAGTACAAAACTTAATTCGTCAAGTACAAAACTTAATCCGATCAAGATGAAATTTATTGAGCATAATCTTGGAATAAATTACTTTAGAAAAAAAAAGATGATGTCATCGGTCACGTGGTTCGGCCGCCATATTTGTTTTAACACAAGTCTCAAAAACCACTGAAAATACATCCTTCCTTTGCAATCTCTGATTGCTCTTTTTCTTGTTTTATTTTGTTATATCACTCCCAGCAGGAATGGCTCTACATGACACACATTTACATATATATCACTGGACACCAACAAATTTGCTACTGAAGTATAAGTCTGTGTCTTAGACTAATTTGAATATGCTGATTTCAAATCTGAAATCGGAATTAACCCAACGCATGGATTTTAGTCACAGAAAAAAATGGAAAGTATACGCCTCGTACCCGACGGAACAAAACTAACCAATCGTCTCACGGTCGCGTACAAGCACCACTTCGATTACAAGGTGGGCGACCAAGACACGACATGGGCATCACACATATGTTGCACTGTTTATACCTCCGGACTGACACAACGGTTTATTGGGAAATGAACGACGATGCCATTCGCAATCCCAATCTTCAAGTCAAAGCTGAACCCACTGAAGCTGGCTGCATGGGAGGCTTTCAAAATGGTAGCCCACAATTTCCTGGGGAACCACAGAGCAGCCCACTTTCCTGAGTTGGTTCAAGATATGATAAAGGCCTTTGAAGAAAATATGTCGCTGAAGTTGCATTTTCTTCATCTGTACTTGGATTTATTCCCAGCCAACCTTGGTGCTGTGAACGATGTGCTCACACCAAGATATCAGCACAATGGAGACGTACACTACCAGGGGTGTTTCAACCGCAACATGATAAGTGACTACTGCTGGTTTCTTCAGGGAGAAACCACTGCTAGTCACAAGCATACAAGCAAGTGCTTAAAGCATTTCTAAACATTTAATGCAGGGACAGATCCAAGGTGGGGGCGCACCCAGTGTGCGCCCCCTAAACCTTGAACCCCCCCCCCATAAATAGTTATATATGCACCCCATTGTATTAAGGTGTATATAACCAAAGATGTGGTCTTGGAATGTGATCAAGTAAACTGTCTCGTGAGTCGTGTAGTTAATTTTTCGAAAGATTTCCACTGTAAAGACGAAGTATATAATAAGGTAGATAAGCCGACCTAATATTGCATAGCGTTTCAAAAATTTGAACGTAAAATCTGCAACAATTACCTTTAAGACAAGAAAGAGTAATCAGAGATTGCAGGCCCTCGCCAGGACGTGTTTGTGTGGTGTATTTTGTGTAGTGTTTATTTGCTGCTGTGTTTGTGTGGTGTATTGATGGATTTACGTTCAATCCAATATGTGTTTGTGTGGTGGATTGATGTTCAATCCAATTTGTCTACTGAACCACGTGGATGATGACGTCATCATTTTAATTCTCACATACAATTTTTGTGTTGATCATGCTCAAGAAATTTCAAACTGATCGGATCAAGCGTTCTACTTGTCTAATTATGCCGTCATAATGAAGGCACCAATGACATCATCATGAATATATGTTATTCCCCATGTGGAGTACTTTCCAATGAGCCATGTTTCAATTTTTTTCATGAGCGGTTTTGGAGATAAAGAGGTACAAAGTTTTTCGTTTTTTCAAAGGTATTTTCAAATACCATGTGACCTTTGACGTCATAATTATCATTAAAATTCTCCAGGAGGAGGCGCTTCCATGGTGAAAATTTATTGGACAAACGCTTCTGTGGTGCAA
>NC_136261.1:328724716-328750951 GCF_964187855.1 Myxine glutinosa
AGAAACATGAAAATAATTAATTAATTAATTCACAGCCATTTATTGTCCCCCGTCGTACCGCGGAGCGAAAGGCGGACTATGGTTTTCCCCTTCGTCCGTGTGTCCGTGCGTGCGCGCGTGTGTAAGCGAAAGACCGAATTCTAATTTGGTGTGTGGGTGCAATCCACGTCAAAATCCAAGATGGTTGCCGCCATGTATGTCTGATGCCATGTATGTCTGAACCTTGTGAGCGGAATATCTTGAAAAATAAGCGAAGTACCAACTTCTAATCTGGTGTGTGGGTGTATCTATGCATAAGGAAGAACGCTATTGAAAATTGGGTCGCCACGTCAAAATCCAAGATGGCCGCCGCCATGTATGTCTGAACCTTGTGAGCGAAATATCATGAAAAATAAGCGAAGTACCAACTTCTAATCTGGTGTGTGGGTGTATCTACGCAAAAGGGAGAACGCTATTGAAAATTGGGTCGCCACGTCAAAATCCAAGATGGCCGCCTTGCGTCTACCACTTTGTCAACTCACATCACTTCACCGACGGGGGACCTAGGCGTAACGCTTGTTTACTTTCTAGTGGGGAGTTATTCCACCTTCAGGAACAAATCCAACTGAAACGCCATCTTAATCCGGGGATACTGTGGTCAACTTGAGGCCATCATTGTACCATTTTGGATCGCATATAAAATCTACCATCGGTGTGACAATGGCGGGTTAACATGCTGATCTTGGAGGCAGCATGGATTCCGAGATGGATCGGCAGAGGATTGTTTTTCAGCCAATAAGACACTGATGTTTTTATCAGCCAATGATTGTCGGTAGGAAGTTGATTGAAAAGTTTTAAGATCGAGTGAAGGATGATTATAGTAGATCAGCAAATTGTTGAGGTGAAGTTTTGTTTTTGTCTCGTCTCACTTTCATTAAAAGCAGAAATGTCAGTTTTACCTCCACCACTGAAGGTGGAGGGAGGTTCTTTTCACCCCTGTCTGTAAGCGGGATATCTCAAAAAGTTGTGGACAGATTGGGACGAAATTTGCCGGAGAGTTTGGGTGTGTAACAAACCCGGGTGTGTTTGGGTGTGTCAACCAAATTTCGTTGAAATCAGTTCACAACATTTTGAGATATCTTGTTGACAAACAAACAGACAAATGAAAAATCACTCAGACTCAGAAAAAAATCTTTTCGAAGTCGCATTAGTGACTGCTTTTTAAACAGTCGCTAATGCTGTTTCTAACATTAAACAAAGAAATTTGGAGGAATCCCGACATCCTGAGGTAAGTCTTACTTACAGAACTGAGGGAAGATCTACTGTAATCTATATACCCCACAAGGATTGGATTAATAACATGCTATCAAAAAACCGAGGCAAATTCCTTACTTCCGTGGTTGTTAGTGCCGTACACCACTTATCATTAATTCATCAGCCATACACCGCTTCCTTTGTATTCACCATATTGGGATTAAAGAGCTATGGTCATATTTATTATATTATTATTACCAGGGTATTGCATTTGAGTCCGTTTGTTTGTCTATTTGTTTGTCTGCACAGAATAAATATGATTTTCTCTGCAACCATTGGTCCGATTGACAGGAAATTTTCACCATAGGTGCACCTCCACCTGTAAAAAATTTTAAAGATAATTATGACGTCATAGGTCACGTGGTTCCGCCATCTTGTTAAAAACGGGAAAAATTGCACCTCTATATCTCGGAAATCACTGAATAGAAAAAATTCAGACATGGCTCATTGTAAAGAACTCTCCATGGGGAATAAAATATGTTAATGATGATGTCATGGGTGCCTCCATTATGACGTCATAATTCGACAAGTACTAGTACCCGACTGCAAAGCCGCAATGAGCCGGCGAAGCCAAAGCCTCTTGCCACGATTTTACCCATCACTATGGCATCAGTAGGTTAGGTAGTTGGTAGTAGGTAGGTGTAGTAGGTACCGTACCTAGTTCAAAATGACACCATTTGCATTCTCGATGAGATTAAAATTGATTAAATCTTCTTCTTGATTAATTCGGTGAATTCGGTCTCAATTTCGGATATTTCCGGCCGTGAAAAACGATCCCCTACGGCCGCTATATTTCTAAAAAACAATTCTTTGTCAATTTTAGAATATTTGACGCCGTTTTCACCCTCCTAAACGAGTGATACGCTTTTTAAAAATATTTTTTCAAATGCTCGAATCTCATTGGTTCTGGTGTTTGGTGACGATTTCCATTGAAGATAACCAGGCCCGTGCAGGCCGAGGTTGGTCCTAAAGTATTTAATTACAAATTAGAGGTGCATAAGATGGTGAATCAAACAAAGACGGCTGAAACAAACTCCTATTGACGTTTTTCAATTTGTTATGCATACTTCCGCATCCGCAAGATGGCGGCCTCCATTGAGCGATTTGGTGCGTCACAGCTTCGGAATTCTCAAGCCAAGGGATCCAGCATAATCTGGTTTTCAACATAATACGTACGCATTTATTCACAACACCGGCTTCGCCGGCTACAAAACTTCATCCAATCAAGATGAAATTTCTTGAGCGCCATGTCAGCATAAATTGGTGGAGAAAAAAAAATGACGTCATCGGTCACGTGGTTCGGCCGCCATATTTGTTTTAACACAAAAGCCTTAAAAACCACTGAAAATACATCCTGGCTGGGGTTTGCAATCTCTAATTGCTCTTTTTCTTGTTACTATTGAAAAAGCGATACGACTGAAACGATACACGAATGTATTAAGAAACCTGGGCTTAATTTGTCTGAAGCGGCCTGGAGGTGAGGCATGAAGCCTCAGGCCTATACATACCGTTTTGTTTGAAGAGCCATAACGCCGATGCTTTCGATATTTGATGGTCATTTTAATAATTGGTTTGTTTGTGTTTCACACTGAATGAAAAACGTAAAGGTAGAGCATGGCGATTGTGATATATGACAGGTTCGACGATATGTTCGGCCTGAACGAAATTGGAATCAAAATGCCAGAGTGTGGGGAGTCAGCCGCCGTAATGACATCAGACGTAATCACATCACCCTGTCATGTGACCAGATCCTCAGCTGTGATTGGTATACGTTTGAGGGGACATACATACGGATTGGTAAAAACTGTTCTAGACGGCTTTGCCCTATGGGCTACACAGTAAAAATTATCGGATCTAGATCTGGATCTTCACCAAAATCTAATCATTTTGATCGTGTCACATACCCAACCTTTCCACCAAATTTCGTTCACAAACACAGTTCACAACCGTTTGAGATATCTTGTTCACAAACAAACAGACAAATGAAAAATCACTCAGAGCGACACTTGGCAAAAGAGAACAAGGTAAAATGGCACTCAGTAGAGCATCCTTTTGACCTCAAAAATAATTAGTGGTTGAATTCAGTAAACTGATATGAAAATACTATTCAAATTTCAAGTCTATCAGATGAAAATTTAGGATATTAGAAATTCCAAAAGGTTGTTGACCTTTGGCGATGTTGACCTTTTGGCCTATGTTGATCTCAAAAATATTTGGTGGTTCAATTCAGTTAGCCGATATGTAAATCCTATTCAAATTCCAAGTCAATCAGATGAAAATTGAGGATTTTAGAAATTTGAAAAGGTTGTTGACCTTTGGCCTATGTTGACCTTTTGACCCCCAAAATATATTGGATTTTGTCGGACAACGAAGTCTACCATTTGGTGAAGTTTCGTGAAGATCGGTTTAAAATTGTGACCTGTAGGCAAGTATAAGTGAGTGGCAAAACACACAAAGACAAGACAAAAGGCAGACAAAAGACACACAAAAACACACACAAGTAACAAAGAGATAGACAGGAGTGAAAACATAACCTCCATCGACTTTTTGTGGTGGAGGTAACAAACGGAGTGAAAACCGAGTGTGCCTTTTGCATCATCACCGGACCCGCTTCGGTGCCCTCCGATGACATTGTGCACTGCCTGGAGATGGAATAGGGAGGTGAGGTGTACAAAAAGGAATTTCTGACATTCACAAGTGAATGCAATAAATATATCAATCTCCCTCCATCTCTATCCACTTTGATACCTGCAAAAATCAAACAAAACACACCAGACCAATGTTTACCTACTTTAGTCAGTGATGGTTGTGCTAAGGCTTTGTTTTTGTACCTAGTCTCGTCTGAATTAGTTGAAATATTAACGCTTAGTCGGCCAGAATTTCACGTCTGATTTTGTGTTGACCAGATCTAAAGAAAAGTAACAAACTAATATCTATTTACTTCAATCTGTAGAGGTTGTGGAAAGACATAATTTTGCTAAGTATGAATTGGTTGAAATACAAAGACATGGAAACAATTAATTAAATAAATGGAGTTTTGTGGCCACTTTTGACCTTTGGCCCCTTTAGACCACTTTTGACCTTTGACTGTACATACTTCAATCAGAGTTTCTCTACGAATCCCAATAAGGCTTGATTCAAAGCACACTTGTACCAACTCAGCGTTATAGACTCAACATATCAGGTGATGGAAAGATAAAATGACGATTATTTTTAGTGTTTCACTTTTTGTCCCTTAAAATCGCAACGGGCTCAATTCAAATGGAAATAAAAAGGGTGTGGATGTATTTGACCAAGGTACTTCTGTGCCGAATTTTTAAGAGGATTGTCTCAGAAATTAAGGAATAGTGTGCAATTGCAATTGTTGGAAAGATAGGAAAAGCAACAACCCAATGATGTCCTCTCCCTGTAGGAGAGAGACGGTGATGAGAAAACGAGAATGGCAAGAAACTATCAAAGCTTCTAAGAACCATGAGATTCAAATTTAGCATTTTTGAAACAATTATAAATGCATACCGATAAAAGCTGTTTTTCTTGTTGACATGAGCAGTACTGGTGACATCGGTTATACGAGTGACACCTTGGTTTCTAATGATTAATAGGATGTCGCAAGTATTCAAATAATAAACACTATAGAGCTTCTAACCTATACCGTGTTACGAATTCCGGGTTTATGGGGGTTACAATTCAGGTCATTTCTTATTAATGTATATTCTATTAAAGGTTGTTGTGATTAAAGGGTCAGGAGCCCTTCTGGGAAAAACGAGACCGGAAACGGGATCGTGAAGAAGAGGAGGAGAAGAAAGGGCGGCCATCTTGAGCTTCGAGAGCTCCGACGCGAGCGGAGGCGATCGTTACCTACTTTGGACCGGAGTTGGAAAAGCCCATCTGGCGAGAGGAGTTACCTGCGCGGGGTGATTGATTGCCGGTTACGTGTCAAGGTGCCGTGTGGTCCTGGAAGGAACCAAGCGCCCGGCGCTGTTCGCCTCGACGCCTACGAGGGCGTGTACGGGTCGCACCTTGGGCCTGGCGCGCGAAAGAGATTGGAAGGAGACGGTTGAGAGTTGAGACTGCAGCTCGAGACCGAGCCGCCGAACGTGAAAGACAAGGGAACCGTGCCTCTGTGAACCGAAGTCCGCGCGTCAGGAGAGCGCCGGATTACTGCGGAACCTGCGAAGTCGGGTATCCTCGCTGAGGTTGTCGAGTATCCTCACTCCCAGCCCCGGATTGGAATCGGACCTAGATTCCCCGATCGCTGGATCGACTCGACGTCACCTCGGAGGCGTGCAGGAATCGGACATTGCTTCCCCGATCGCTGGATCGACTCGACGTCACCTGGGAGGCATGCAGAGACATTGGGGGCAAGGGCCGTGAGTGTTGCCAACACTGTTGTGGGTTAAGGTGGCGCCACCTATACTATAGATAAGGATTGTATGGAAGTGCTGTAAACGCATTGTGATTCCTGTGCGGGATTTGGGAATATATTGGGGTTTGTTCGTAACCCTTGGTGTGGACTCGTTATTGATCGACTTATTTTCACCCAAGGACCATACATCTTTCTGCCGGGGCTCCCCTCGAGGTTGACCCCGTAACAACCGGTTTTCTCCATTAAAATCTATCAACTTCCTTATATTGAAAAACGTTTTTAGTTTAGACACATCTTAGTAAATTTGAAGCGATCCAGTCCATTGATGATGAATCCGAAGTTTCGCATGCATTGGTTTAGCAGTTTGGGATCTTTGAAAAACAAAACAAACCAGAGAGTTCATAGAACACCTTATCACATGCAGTCTTGAAAAAAAGGAAATTTGAAGGGTGTTTGCAGCTCTTGCTTTGCATTTCCGAGCGCATTCTATATTTCCTACGAACCTTAATTTTGTCCGAATCTCGATATTCGCCAATGCCGGGAGAACGAACGGAAAATTTGATTGGTCGTGATGGTACGCAATCAGGTGTGATATTTTGTTGAAGTTCTACTAAACTGGGGTTTTGTGTAAGTGCCAACAAGATGATTTGTGTTCTATAGTTCAAATATATCATTCAATTGAAATAAAATAAAGATTTCAAAAGGCTGTGGAAAAAAAAACCCGCCGTTGGTGCAGCGTCTTTTACATCACAGCATCATACACATTATATTAGTTATCTGTGCTTGTTGTTTGTGTCCTTTATGATGTCACTAAAAACAGTAAATTTCCACTTTGGAATTATTTTCAATTTTATTTGACTGCCAGACAGACTGGAAGGATCATAGAACATTTTTTGATCATAGAACACCTCACGCAGACTTGAGAAACAAGGAAAGGCAAAATCGGGGTCTGCAAGTGGCAAATTTGATTGGTCGTGAGGACGTAAAATGCCATAATATTTTTCAATTCAATTTGATTGAATTCCAAATACTGCTTAATGGAAGGGTTTTGGAAGTACCAAAAAGGCAATTTGTATTTTACAATGTTCAAGTATATAATTCAATTGAAACAAAAAAAAAAATTTAAAGGATGTCAATTTTTTTTTGGGGAGTTCACTGCCATTGTTACAGCACCTTTTACACCACATTATTTAACACGTTGAAGGAGCTGGGGCTCCCACGTCGATCAGAAGAATGGACGCGACAAAAAGCTGGAATTCATCTGAGTTGCTTTATTGAAATCAAACACTCAGGCACTCTGAAAACCCGTTTATCGGTCAGCAATATATATCTATTCACCCAGGGGGTTTGCCCAGGCCCGGCGCCAGGGGGCGTGGCCCAGCGTCCTGGCTGCGGCCTGGCAAGTTGAGGGCGAGCCTGCCCGGGCATGCCCGGGCATGCCCGGGCGTCCCGACCGAGGCCTGGCAAGTTGAGCGCGGGCCTGCCCGGGCGTCCTGGACGAGCCCGGCATGGTGATCGCTCCGCGTCCTTGATAGGTGCAAGGCGATTGTGAAACCCCAGCGGCAGCCGCTACACACGTCCCCCCAGAATCGACTTGCACCGGCAGGGTCAACTTGAGGGGGGTCCTGATGACCCGGCCGAAGCGACCCCTGGCGGGTCGTGGGAGGGGGTCCGGTGAGGTGGTGGGCGGTCGAGTGGGGGGCCCCGTGGACGGGGGGCGGCCTCGCCGCGGCGGAAGGGCCACCCGTGGTGGGTGGTCGACGTCCACGTGCGCCGGCTTGAGGCGGTCCACTGCAATCCGGTCCGACCTGCCGCCGATGTCGATGACGAACGACTTGTCGTCCCGTCGCAGCACCCGGAAGGGCCCGTCGTACGGCGGCTGGAGTGGCCACCGATGTGCGTCGTGACGCACAAAAACATACTCCGCTGTGCGGAGTGCTGGGGGGACGTAGGACCGGGGGTCACCGTGGTGGGATGTCGGCACGGGGGCAAACCGTCGGGCGGCCTCCTGGAGGTCCGAGCGCTGGTGAGCTGCGGACCAGGGACTGGTAGCGTCGGGCACGAATTCGCCCGGGACGCGTAGCACCTGGCCATAGACCAGCTCGGCGGTGGATGCCTGGAGGTCCTCCTTGGGGGCCGTGCGAAGGCCCAAAAGGACCCACGGCAGCCGGTCGGCCCAACCGCCGTCTTGAAGGCCGGCCATGA
Source organism: Myxine glutinosa (assembly GCF_964187855.1). Taxonomy (NCBI): domain Eukaryota; kingdom Metazoa; phylum Chordata; class Myxini; order Myxiniformes; family Myxinidae; genus Myxine; species Myxine glutinosa. Next base: position 328,732,581 of record NC_136261.1, read on the forward strand.
GCGCGGCCTTCATGGAGCGGTGGAATCGCTCGCACAACCCGTTTGCTTGGGGGTGGTAGGCCGTAGTACGGTGGAGCTTGACCCCCAGGTTGCGGGCGACCGCGCCCCACAGCTCGGAGGTGAACTGTGGTCCGCGGTCTGACGAGATGTCCGCCGGTGCGCCGAAGCGGGCGACCCAGGTGGCGATGAAAGCCTGCGCCACGTCGGCGGTGGTGGTGGAGACGAGGGGAACGGCCTCCGGCCACCTGGTGGTCCTGTCCACCATGGTGAGCAGGTGTGTGAACCCCCGTGACGGGGGGAGGGGGCCCACCAGATCCACGTTGATGTGGTCGAAACGTCGTTCGGGCACGGTGAAAGGTGCCAGCGGGGCCTGGGTGTGTCGGTGGACCTTGGCCCGTTGGCAGGCCGTGCAGGCGCTGGTCCAATCGCGGACGTCCCGACGAAGGCCGTGCCAGACGAAACGCGCCGACACCAGCTTCTGGGAAGCTTTCCGGCCCGGGTGGGAAAGGCCGTGGAGGGAGGCGAAGATGCGGCGTTGCCAGGTGACGGGCACGATGGGGCGAGGCTGGCCTTGGGAGACGTCGCAGAGCAGGACAGTGTCCGCGCAGGGGATGTCGGCCAGGCGGAGGCCCGTGTCCGCCGCCCGGAGGGCTTGCACCGTGGTGTCGGTGGTTTGGTCCGCCGCCATAAGCGCAAAATCCACGCCCAGGTGGACCGCATTCGCGCTGGCCCGGGAAAGACAATCGGCCACGGCGTTGTTTTTGCCGGCGACGTGCCGGATGTCCGTGGTAAACTCCGACACGGCGGAGAGGTGGCGCTGTTGGCGGGCCGACCATGGCTCCGTGACCTTGGCCATGGCGTAAATCAACGGCTTGTGGTCGACGAACGCCGTGAAAGGTCGGCCCTCCAGGAGGTGGCGGAAATGGCGGACGGCCAGGTGTAGACCGAGGAGCTCCCGGTCAAACGTGCTGTATTTGAGCTCGTTCGGCCGGAGCTGCCGGCTGAAAAAAGCGAGTGGCTGCCAAACCCCGTTCACCCATTGCTCATGGACGGCGCCCACCGCGTAGTCGGAGGCATCCGTGGTGAGGGCGATGGGAGCGTTGAGCACCGGGTGAGCGAGCAGTGTTGCGTCGGCGAGGGCCCGCTTTGAGCTTTGGAAGGCCGCATCCATTGCTGCGGACCAGACGATGTCGTGCTTGGCCGGCTTGCCCCGGAGGGCTTCGTAGAGGGGCCGCATGAGGTGAGCAGCGCGGGGCACGAAGCGGTGATAAAAATTCACCATTCCCAGGAATTCCTGCAGGGCCTTTATGGTGCGGGGACGCGGGAACGTGGTGATGGCCTCGACCTTGGTTGGCAGCGGCACGGCCCCGTTCTTGGTGATGTGGTGGCCCAAAAAATCAACGGCCGTCGTGCCGAAGTGGCATTTGGCCGGGTTGACGATGAGGCCATGCTCGCTGAGGCGCTCGAACAGTGTTCGGAGGTGGAGGAGGTGCTCGGCCCGGGACGTGCTGGCGACGAGGATGTCGTCCAGGTAAACGAAAAGGAACGGCAGGTCACGCAGCACGCCGTCCATCAAGCGCTGGAACGCCTGAGCCGCGTTCTTGAGACCAAACGGCATCCGCAAGAATTCGAATAAGCCAAACGGCGTGATGACTGCCGTTTTAGGGACGTCGGCCGCCCTGACAGGTACCTGGTGATATCCCCGTATGAGATCAATTTTCGAAAAAATGACCCGTCCCGCCAGACGGGCGGAGAAGTCTTGGATATGCGGGATCGGGTACCTGTCGGGGGTGGTAGCGTCATTCAGACGGCGGTAGTCGCCACACGGGCGCCATCCACCCCCCGGCTTTGGCACGATGTGCAGTGGCGAGGCCCACGCGCTATTGGAGCGCCGCACGATGCCGAGGTGCTCCAACGCGTCGAATTCGGCCTTCGCTACGGCGAGCTTGGCTGGGTCGAGGCGGCGGGCCCTGGCGTAGACCGGCGGGCCCGTGGTTGGTATGTGGTGCTCGATCCCATGCCGTACTGCGACGGCCGAAAACGTCGGCCGCGTGAGGGCCGGGAACTCCGTGAGCAGGCGAGCAAACTCGTTCGCCGCCGGGACGGTGCATGCCAGCTCGGTCGGCGCGGAGCTGCTCAATGTGCATACCAGGGAGCTGAAGGTTTCAGCGTTGATTAAACGACGCCGTTGGACGTCCACCAGCAGTCCGTGTGCGCAGAGGAAGTCGGCGCCTAGCAGAGCCACGGGCACGTTGGCGGTTACAAACGTCCAAGCAAAGCGTTGGCCGCCGAAGCAGAGGGTGACGTTGCGCGGGCCGAAGGTGCGGATAGTCGATCCGTTGGCCGCAACTAAGGAGGGGCCGCAAACCGCGGATTGCCTGTCCTGGTCAGAGGCGGGTATGACGCTCAGTTGGGCGCCGGTGTCGCACAGGAAGCGCCGTCCGGACGCTTTATCCGTGATGAACAGTAAGTTGCCCATATGGCCGGCGCTCATGGCTGGTAATGAACGCCGGCCCGGCCGTTTCCCGGCCTGCCGAAGGTGCACGGGGGTCGGCATGTCCGGGCCTTTTGTCCGAACCTGGCATGATAGTAACACCACGCTTGGTCGGGTGGAGGTGGTCGGCACGGTAGAGCGGCCGCCAATTGCGTCGGCAGTTCGGCCGTCGACCGTGCCGGGTGCTCGGGCGCCATGGTTGTTGCGTCGGACGGCGGTGGGTCCCATGTCGCCGCTGCGATGCGCCGTCCTGCAGCGGAGATCTTGTCGGCTTCTCTGGCAAGGGCCCGGGGATCTGTGATCGTCGTGCTTGCCAGGGCGAGGCGTACCGGGTTAGGCAGCTGACGGAGGAACAGCTCCCGGAACAGGAATGCCGGAGAGTGCTCGCCGAGCAGTGAAAGCATGTAGTCCATTCGCTCGGAAGGGCACGTGTCGCCGAGCTCAGGCAGTTCGAGCAGGCGCCGTGCGCGTTCCGCCGATGGGAGGGCGAAAGCATCGAGGAGAAGCTGCTTAATCGCGCCGTATTTGTCAGCGGCTGGCGGGCTTTCGAGGAGGCTCAGGGCGCGGGCTGCGGTAGCCGACCCGAGCGCAGCTACCACATGGTGGAAGCGGGTGTCGTCGGCCGTGATGCCTCGCAGGGCGAACAGGGACTCCGCCTGTGCGAACCAAACCGCAGCGTGAGCCTCCCAGAAGGTAGGCAGTTTAAGGGCGACTGCCGTGTCCATGTCGATAGGTCACCAATGAAGGAGCTGGGGCTCCCACGTCGATCAGAAGAATGGACGCGACAAAAAGCTGGAATTCATCTGAGTTGCTTTATTGAAATCAAACACTCAGGCACTCTGAAAACCCGTTTATCGGTCAGCAATATATATCTATTCACCCAGGGGGTTTGCCCAGGCCCGGCGCCAGGGGGCGTGGCCCAGCGTCCTGGCTGCGGCCTGGCAAGTTGAGGGCGAGCCTGCCCGGGCGTCCTGGACGAGCCCGGCATGGTGATCGCTCCGCGTCCTTGATAGGTGCAAGGCGATTGTGAAACCCCAGCGGCAGCCGCTACAACGTTACCATTAATTATTCGTGTCTGTTTGTGTCCTTTATGACATCCTCAAAAACAGTAAGTTTCCTGTTTGGAATGATTTTCAATTTTGTTTGATTGCCAGACATGCAGGCAGAGTAAAAAATATTATCTCACTCCTCTCTGCGCATAAGCCTGGTGTTAGCTTAATGGTTAAAATGGCTGCCTTATGATCTTCGGGTCTTGAGTTCAAGCCCCTGTCATGCCGTTGATAAACACGAGGTGGGGTGTCTCAGCCTGTCATCCTTTCGAGATAGCCAAAATGAGTATCAGCTTACTGGGAAAAAAAATTAGCCATTCGAGTATCCTGTGTCGGAGTGGCGACCCGTCCAGGATTGTGCACATTAGCCTACGAAACCGCTTTGGCAGCCCTATGCATCTGAAGATGCAAAAGGAGTGGTCATCTTCTCTGCACATGTGTCCGAATTTGGCATTTATACGGAGTTCTGGTGACAACCTGCTTCCTCTTCCTGAAGGGCACTGTGGGATCTTGTGCGAAAAACCTAGAACCCACCAATTCGATCCTTGTTGGATCAAGACGAATTCAGAGCTAAAGTAATGCTAAATTATAGTTTCATTTTCGATTAGTGTTAAAAATAACGTATAGTTTTGACTTTTTCAAACATATTTCAACATACAGCTATTTGATCTTCATTTCAACAATATTGATAGATAAAGGTGATATAATATAACAAATATCATGAAACATTTACATTTTGTAGTCTAATTTAAATAAACATAAATGCAAATTTCGCATGTGGAAAAAGTAAGTACACCCCTACATTTATCACTACTTCAAATACCTAAAATTAGAATCAAGTGCACCAGCTCAGGTGCAAATGATTAGAACATCGTTAGAGAAGATCTTGGAGGAACCTTTCTTATTTAAACCTCAGACATTTAGTTTGGTTTGCTCTTTGTTGTTGAAGTGTGCGGCGTCACCATGCCGAGATCAAAAGAGCTCTCTGAGGCCTTCAGAAAGAAGGTTATAGATGCCTACGAGTCTGGGAAGGGATTTTAAAAGATCTCCAAACAATTTGAAATCAATCATTCGACTGTCCGGAAGATCATCTACAAGTGGAGAAGATTCCAAACAACTGCCAACTTGTTCAGGCCAGGCCGCCCCAGCAAGTTCAGCCCGAGAGCAGACCGCAAGATGCTGAAAGAAGTCTCTAAGAACCCCGGAATGTCATCACGGGACCTACAGGTAGCTCTTACCACTGTTGATGTCAAAGTGCACGAGTATAACATTACAAAGAGGCTGCACAAATTTGATCTGCATGGGAGGTGTGCCAGGAGGAAACCTTTGCTGTCCAGAAAGAACATCAGGGCAAGACTAAAGTTTGCCAAAGAACACCTGGGCAAAGACCAGCACTTCTGGAACAATGTGCTCTGGACAGATGAGTCAAAGGTAGAGCTATTTGGCCACAGTACCAGAAGACATGTTTGACGAAAACCAAAGACAGCATTTGACCACAAGAACCTGATACCAACTGTAAAGCATGGTGGTGGAAATATTATGGTTTGGGGCAGCTTTGCTGCATCAGGGCCTGGGCAGCTCACCATCATAGAATCCACCATGAATTCTTCATTGTACCAGAGGGTGCTTGAGGATAATGTGAGGCCATCTGTCGGAAAGTTGAAGCTCAACCGAAGGTGAACCTTGCAACATGACAATGACTCTAAACATACCAGTAAATCCACCAAAGAATGGCTGAAAAGAAAGAAATGGAGGGTTCTGGAATGGCCAAGTCAAAGCCCGGATCTAAATCCCATCGAGATGTTGTGGGGGGATTTGAAACGAGCTGTGCATGCAAGAAATCCCTCAAACATCGCACAGCTGAAATAATTCTGCATGGAGGAGTGGGCCAAAATTTCTCCCAGTCGATGTCAGAGACTGGTATACAGTTATAAGAAACGCCTACTTGAGGTTGTTTCTGCCATAGGGGGCAATACCACCTATTAGAGCTAAGGGTGTACTTACTTTTTCGACATGCGAAATTTGCATTTATGTTTATTTAAATTATACAATGGACTACAAAATGTAAATGTTTCATGATATTTGTTATATTATATCACCTTTATCTATCAATATTGTTGAAATGAAGATCAAATAGCTGTATGTTGAAATATGTTAAAAAAGTCAAAACTATACATGGGGTGTACTTACTTTTTCACGTGACTGTATATAATGAAGAATCTTAGCAGGAGACTTCTCACAGACTTATCACTGAAATGCTAAACAATTGATAGATGGATTAAGGTTGGATTCATTGTTGAATTGCATGAGTACAATCTCCTTTATGTGTGTTCACTCATGATTTTTTTGCCTTCAGAGATATCCAACTTTATGCTCAGAAACGCCCTTAAGGATGGGTTAATGCCCCCAGAGTTGGTGTATTTTCGTGCGACTTGCCCACTTCCCCTGGGAGCAGTGCTCTATATACAGCATTTACAGAGAGAGCATTGAGGTCCTCCCCCACCCTAAACCCCCGGGACTAAATTTTTTATCATCTAAAACACTCTCGGGTATATGATGAGTACAACCAGCACTTTTAAACCATCCAGCGATTCAGGAGTGCATATGTCACACATACACTTTTCCAATTCTAATATAATAACATGGCTCCCAGTTTGCCCATACTCAACAGGATAAAACAAACAAACAAAAAAAAAACACACAAAAAAAAATCTGTCAAAAGATGCCAACATGTACATTAGCCACATGATCTGTATGAAATGTTGGGAGTTATGACATTGTGGATAAACTCGGTGTTTCAAAAGTCAGTCAAAATGGGAATAAAGGAAATATTTTAAAATTCTTTTTTGATTCTAAAAAATTCACTTTTTGAGATGATGCCTTTGAGGTTGTTAGGATGTTACGGATCGATACAACGGCCCTCATGTTGTCCATATTTAATGCCACGAGACTTTTTTCTTTTGGGACACCTGAAATCAGTGATTGGCACTGCGTACGATTGAATACACAGAGAATTTGCGGCTCACAATTTGAGCAATTAATATGACAAAATTGTAAAATAAATAACCATATGATTCTGGACTTTTGAAACACCCTGTACATTTACAACCTCGGTGTAAACATCACCTATAATCTTGAGGCCAGAAAAATTAATTAATGGGAAATAGTCTTTCGGTGGGATTGGGGGCAGGCGGGGTTATAAATAACTTGCCATCAAACTGTAAACAAAAAATCCCTGCTGTGTAATCTTAAAAATGCAAATTCTATTAATTACATCAATAATCTACAAATTTACAGGATGATTTTCATTTCATTTGACATTGGTAAAACAACTCCACCAATTTTGCTCCAATAAGCTCAACAAAATCATATAGTTCAAAAATGTGAATTAAATACCGAAACATTCTACAAATGTAATTTTCCATTCTGCATTCTGGAAATTTCCTGTTTTAATTCACTAGAAGCAGTGGATTAAAACAGTATGCACTGGCTTTGGATTTATTGTGGATCTCGAGTTAAACTTGGTATTACTACAAACTTTAAAATCCTAAAATGAGGCATTTTCTTCTGTATTTCCTCAAAATAACTTTCCCAAGTTGCACTTTTAACTGCTTACGATGGAAAACAATTGTAGACATCAGTAAAGCGATTGCATTTAGCTCTTTAAATTATGAAAAGGAAAAACTCTGTACAGTTTTTTCATATATAATAAATAGGTTAAAGGGTTGTGAAGTACCCTGTTAGGGTTCAGTACATGTTGAGAATATAGCAGCCAAAGTTGTAAATTTTGCAGGAAAGAATGATTCATATTAGTTGTAACTTGAAATTATCATCTTCAAAATCTTGCAAATGACCCAATATAGATAACTCCAAAAGATACCACAGCATTCTTCCATGGTCATCCGCAAGGAATCGGCTGAGGACAGATCGGGTCAGCTAGCAAATAGAAAAGTGTCAGGAACAAAGTGTTAACGACGGGGCTTCCCGACATCCACGTGCAATTCCGTGTAGAGCTTGAACCTCTTGATGGAGAGCAAGTCGTACTGCAGACTGTTCAGGCCGTCTTTCATCATGTCAACACTTGTGCGAGCAAAAAGGTCATAACTGTTGAACAGAGTAGATGGGGGTAGACAGATGCAGAAACAAGTACAGATACATTCAAAGTACACCGCCCCATGCCAAATAAATAAATATCCTCCAGCGCCACATTGCCGAGGCGCCATCGGCACCTGGCGATAACGCCGTGCAGCTCATAGACTGTATTGGGAGGGAAAGAAGTACAATAATTATTGATTGAATAATTGCCGAATTAAAAGCAATAAATGATCATAAAATATTTTCTTAATAAATTGGCTAATGGCATACCTAAACCACCAGTGCTTCATCCGAAGCTGTAACTTTTTGAAAATTAATTAAATAAGTCATGAATAAAAAAATTAAATAATTAATTGATTAATCAATAAATAATTATTTGATCGATTAAATCGATTAAATGATTAATCAATAAATCCAAAATATCGTTTATAGCCGTATCACTTGGTCACGGTCATGTCCAAATATTAGCTTCCTAGCTCAAAAGGTGCCTGAGATATTGCCCAGATGAGAAAGAAAATAAATAAATGATTAATAATGAAAATGAATAAGTAAATAATAATCATTAAATAATTAAATAATTAATCAAATGGCTAATAGAATACCTAAACCACCACCGTTTCATCCAAATTTGTAACTTTAAAATAATAAATTAATTAAGTCATTAATCTAATAATTAAATAATTAATCGATTAATTGATGAATTAGTAAATCAAAAATAGCCTTTACAGCCAAATCACTTGGTCATTGTCGTGACCAAATATCAGCTTCCCAGCTCAAAAGGTGCCCGTACAAACATATCACCCGTACAAACAAACAAACAAACAAACAAGAAAGAAACCAGAGTGAAAACTGAGAACTCCCTTTCAGCGCGCGTCATTGTCGGGCTCCCTTCGGTGCCTGGCAATGACGTCATGCAGCACCTGGAGATGGCATAGGAAAGGAGCGGTGTACAATACAAATGATTAATTAAATAAATCAACTGATTACAAATGTTTAAAGTTATGACTACCCTTACAACTAATACTTTATTTTAATGGCCCTAATTATTTTCCACCTTATGTGGTTGCCTGGAGAACGTTTTTATCCCAAGTCTTTCAGAAAGCAGCTGCCCTTGATGGACACTTAACTCAAGGTGGCAGAAATTTGGCATTTATACATAGTCCCAGCGACAACCTGCTTCCTCTCCATGAAGGACACTGTGGGATGTTGAAAAAAATAGAACCCACCAACTAATACTAGCAAATGGAACACCCAGTTTATGCGCATCCGAGAGACGGTACACACATTGATGAATCACCAGGCCTCTGAAATACCTGGATGGCAGTTTATAGTTAGGTTGAGATACAAGCCCAGGCGACACAGCTCAGATGTGAATGTGTGTACCTCTATGCAAAAGTAAATGAATAAACAAATAAATGAACAATTAAATCAATCAAGTGAAACTGAATATCATTCCCCTACCCTCACGCCAACTCTTATGATTCAAAAGTTGTGAAAACTTAACATGACCAGGCAAAATAAAGTAAGCTGCATTGCAACAAAAATGCTCATTAGTGGAACGCTTACTTTTTTGTGTTGACACCATTGCCTTTATCCCTGTGATGGTGAATCATCTTTGTTCTTGCAATGATGGCGGGTGGCCTTTCAACCTTCATTCCTTTTAGCGTAATGCTGTGGAACAGGACAGGAAAAAAGGTGCATTACCGGTTTGGTAGCTTCAAACACACAAAAACAGATCATGGGACGGATACTGCAAGTGAAAGAGATGTTCATTTCTGGCAGAAAGCATGAAAATGGGCATATAGGGATTTTCAGGTATCCTGATTTCAAAAATGGTTGGAAACAAATGATCCAACAAAGGGAACCAACCCAAAAATTGACATTTATTGGTGGACTGTCAGGGAATGCATATTTTGGTTGAAAATTCCATAAAGTAAAAAAAAAAAATCAACACCACAGTAAGTAAAAGTAAGTAAAAGTAAGTAAGTACGTAAAAGTAAAAAAACACCACAATAATCACCAATAATGGCCCAAAAGTAAAGCGTACATACATTTTGCATATAATATTACAAGGAAGACTCTGAAAATATAATACTGTACAAGTAGCTGCCAATAATCACTCAAAAATGCAATTCTCGTACTTCTCGTACAGACGGAAGCCAAACAGTTCAATCTTGGTTTCATCAGACCACAGAATCTTGTTTCTCACAGTCTGAGAGTCCTTTAGGTGCTTTTTAGCAAACTCCAAGCGGGCTTTCATGTCTTTCACTGAGGAGAGGCTTCCGTCTGGCCACTCTGCCATAAAGCCCAGATCGGTGGAGTGTTGCAGTGATGGTTGTCCTTCTGGAAGTTTCTCCCATCTCCACACAGGATCTCTGGAGCTCAGCCAGTGACCATCGGGTTCTTGGTCACCTCTCTTACCAAGGCCCTTCTCCCCCGATTGCTCAGTTTGGCCGGGCGGCCAGCTCTAGGAAGAGTCCTGGTTGTTCCAAATTTCTTCCATGTAGGAATTATGGAGGCCACTGTGCTCTTGGGAACCTTCAATGCAGCAGAGATTTTTTTGTAGGCTTCCCCAGATCTGTGTCTCGACACAATCCTGTCTCTGAGCTCTGCAGGCAGTTCCTTCGACCTCATGGCTTGGTTTTTGCTCTGATATGCATTGTCAGCTGTGAGACCTTATATAGACAGGTGTGTGCCTTTCCACATCATGTCCAATCAATTGAATTTACCACAGGTGGACTCCAATCAAGGTGTAGAAACATCTCAAAGATGATCAAGAGAAATGGGAGGCACCTGAGCTAAATTTCAAGTGTCATAGCAAAGGGTATGAATACTTATGTCAATGTGATATTTCAGTTTTTTCTTTTGAATAAATTTGCAAAACTTTCTAAAATCCTGTTTTCTCTTTGTCATTATGGGGTATTGAGTGTAGATTGATGAGGGAAAAAATGAATTTAAACTATTTCAGCATAAGGCTGCAACATAACAACATGTGAAAAAAGTGAAGGGGTCTGAATACTTTCTGAATGCACTGTATGATGTAATCGCTCACGTGGTCTGGCAGCCATATTGGATAATAAATTTAAAAACCTTCAAAAACAGAAGAATTGGCTCGCACCAAGTTGACTGTGCAGGGTAAGTATTCTATGAATAAACTCTATTTGATGTTTGTGCCTTCAAGTATCAGATGAATGAGGGTAGTTTGGGATGATGGATTACTATCATAATGCTGACAAGTTAGTGAACCTTTTGAACTGATATTTCATTTCAAGAATGGCTTTGCATAAAATCATATAAGTATAACAGCATCATTGTCAGAATCTTTCTTGCCGACAGCCAATAATGCATCCCCGATGTCTTTCTTGAAGGAGAGCACAACTTCATAATTACTTTTATGAGCTTCAAGGCCCAGGATTTGAACAAGTAGTTTTTCCTTGAGTCTTGTTGAATTAACTCCACTTGATGTATCTACTCCGAGCTGTCTAAGGTGCTCTGTATATAATTACCTTCGCAAAAGCGGAAGGTTATGTTTTGATCGCTGTGTATTTATTTGTATGTCTGTGTGTGTGTGTGTATGTTATTCGCATAACTCAAAAAGTATTCAACCGAATTGCATGAAATTTGGTGGGATGATTGGTTATTATACGGGACACATTTGATTAGATTTTGGGAGCAATCGGGTCAAAGGTCAAGGTCACGAAAAGGTCAAAATCGTATTTTTACCATAGCGCGGTCAATTTTTATCCAATTGGCATGCAACTAATGCCAAAATGTTCAGAATTCAATGCCCGATCTTGTTTGTCATAACTCGGTCAATTCTTATCCGATTTGCATGAAATCAGCACCAAACTGTTCACTGTTCTGTTCCCTACACTCCCATGCCAAGTACAGAACAGTAGCTGCGGCGAAGGTATGCGCTCTACCGAGTGCCCGTTCTAGTTTCACAAGGTCTGATAGTTTGAAGATATGTTTTGCATTATCTTTGAGGTGCAATATCTTTGATGTATGAAACTAGCTCTGCCAAAGTGACTGACTCAGGCAATATAAAGCTATCAGTTTTAGTACTTTTTATTTTTGCTCCATTGATCTATGTCTTGTGTAAAGTGATGTCGCACTTTTTGTGATAAATAGCATCTGCTGATCTCATGTCTCTTGATGCTTCCTTAGTTATCAGCCTGGTGTCTCTTAGGTCAATAGCCATTTCATGAACATTACTGTCCATGCCCTTTGTACTTCATGAAAATCCCCACCCTCCACTGGACTGTCACAAAACAAACACATTTTGCTGATTGGCATCTCTGTCTGTAGTAGAAGGAAGATTTGCTCGAAGTCTTTTCTTTACTGGAGTATGAATCTCCTCTGAGGATGCTCTTTGGCTTTTCTCTTTCTCGCTCTTTCAACATGCTGTTTGCTGCATAAAACATATGAACACGTTTTATGCCATTTGGCATTGTGGTTCACAAATGCCTGTTCAATGCCTGGGCCATCATCTCGCCTTAATGTGTGGATATTTAATGGCAGAGCATTGAGTTCAGCTATTATTGTAATATTTTCAGCCAGGACTTTATGGCACTAAGAACTAGTCATTCTTTCATCTGTTTGGATCTCTGAGAGGAACACCTGAGTCTCCTTGACATATAAAGTCATACTTTGGGTCTAGTCTGTTGGTTGAACAGCAGTTTCCGCAGTTGTTGATGGAGCGAGTTTAAATTTCTTTGACATGGTTTAATCTGAAAGTATAACCACATAAAATATACTGGTTAGGACGACACTAAACTATGACCATCGCACCACTACATCTGGGTATTATTAATACAACCAGGAAAAACATCAACACCTAGATTTGAAAGCATTAAAATAAATATTGGTTAGACTTGTTTTCCTTTTCAGTTAGATATTGACACCATTACAACCACCGCAACAAAGTAACCCTAGACCTGAAAAAGTAAACAAACATGCATCAGTTCAATTAAAATATTACATAAAAAACAAGACCAAAAGTCTAACAGCGGCGTAGCCGGGCTTGTAAAATATTATAAACCATAAACACATATGATTAGCTTTTTAAACGGTCGCTAATGCTGATTACAACATGAAATAAAGAAATTTGGAGAAATCTCGACATCCATGAGGTAAGTTTTACTTACAGAATTGAGCAAAGATCTACTGTAATCTATATACCCCACAAGGTTTGGAGGTGTGCTCATTACCTTCGCAAAAGCGGAAGGTTATGTTTTGATCGCTGTGTATTTATTTGTATGTCTGTGTGTGTGTGTGTGTGTATGTTATTCGCATAACTCAAAAAGTATTCAACCGAATTGCATGAAATTTGGTGGGATGATTGGTTATTATACGGGACACATTTGATTAGATTTTGGGAGCAATCGGGTCAAAGGTCAAGGTCAAGGTCACGAAAAGGTCAAAATCGTATTTTAGTACAGTACAGAACAGTAGCTGCGGCGAAGGTATGCGCTCTACCGAGTGCCCGTTCTAGTTTACCAAGCAGCTAGCTAGCGCTTGCCAAGCCAGCCGTTCCTTAACGGTTTTGAATGGAGTGCTTGCTCGAATGCTGAAACCACTTGGCGATTTCTCCACATGAAACTTGGTAAATGAACACACACCCAATGTTCTTGAGACCCGACCATAGATCGACTGTAATCTATATACCCCAATGAGGAATGACCCTTTCTGCAGCTCCCGTAATGAGCGGGTGTAGGCGTACTAGTAAACTAAAATGTTGGTCGGTGGAGTCAGCCGTCGTAATGACATCATAGACGTAATAACGTAACGGACACCAAACTGCCGCTTCTTTAATATGTAGAAGATGATATATTTTAGCTTCCAGTACGTTTGCAGTCACTATGAAGGGATTAGTGTTACAATTAGATTTACTATAATATTAACGTTATATTTCGAAAATGATATTACCATAAAAAAACCGAGGCTAATTCCTTACTTCTGCGATTATTAATATTAGTGCCGAACACCGCTTATCACCGATTCATGAACCATACACCGCTTCAAGCCATTAACTTTGTATTCATGACATTGGGATTACAGTGTTATGGTTATATTTACTATATTATTATTACTATCATTACGAAAACGATACTACTGAAACGATACACTATTGTATGAAGAAACCTGGGCTTAATCTTTCCGAAGCAGCCCGAAGGTGAGGCATGAAGCCTCAGGCCTATACGTACCGTATTGTTGGAAGACCTGTAACGCCGATGCTTTCGATATTTCATGGTCATTTTAACAATCGGCTTGTTTGTGTTTCACACTGAATGAAAAACGTTAAGGTAGAGCATGGCGACTGTGATATATGACAGGTTCGACGATATGTTCGACATCTAAATCAAAATGGCGGAGTGTGGAGAGTCAGCCGCTGTACTGCCGTCAGATGTAATCACCTCACCATGTCATGTGACCAGATCCTCAGCTCTGATTGATATACGTTTGAGGGGACATACATACATACATACATACATACATACATACATACATACAGACGGACAAACACTGTTGTAGACAGCTTTGCCCGATGGGCTACGCCGTAATAAATATTCACATTAATAATCTGGATAATAATTCTTAAGTCCATGTCATATTTTCAAGAACTTGTGCAGTAGGAAAGTTATATGGAATATGTTTGCTCGTCTGTTCAAACTGATCCCTGAAATGAAGTTACACAATGTATTCATAATAAGAAATGGATAACAATAGGTTTATTAAATATTCTGCTTAAGATTAGCAACATAGACAAGTCAGCTGAAATGTAATAGCATTTTAAAATGGCCAAAAAATATTCTTCAATACTCTAGAGATAATATATAATGCAGACTTTGTGATTTTCTGTTGAATTTCCATTTTTTGGGGGAAAATATTTTTAAAAGGTGCGTGACATGCGGATTGGGTTTACATAGAGGCGTACACAGTAACTAATACTTATTAATTCCAACAAATTGCACATCGAGAACAGTTTTTATATCAAATTATTTAAGTGTGCAATATCTAGAATAAATTGGGTCAGTATAGATGCAAAACACACAAGGTACTCATCAAAATATTTAAAACCATGTATTCAAATAATATGACAAAATGGACTCAAATATGTATATTCAGCGGTACGTTTCAAAGTCAATTTTGGATAGGAAGCCGTAGAGTGAGGACCTTTTAGAAATCGACATGGTTTAAATGATATGTATGCACATTTTCAGGCTTTCTACCAGAAGTGAAAATCTCATTCCATTTTTGTCGCATATCCGCCCCATTGTACAAGGTACTTGTAATTTTGAATGGAAAATCAGTCTTAATTCCCTCCAACCAAATATTGAGAGGTACAGTATACTAACTGCCATTGGAAAGAACGTGGAGTGACATTTTAGGAATGAGCCCTTCTTCAAAGCAAGAGAAAAAAGAACACCTTGGTACACGTGCAGGATAGAAGATTATGGGCAATTAACTAGGGGTTTGTGGGCGGAAGGAGAGTTGGGTTGCCGATTCACGGGATTACTAATTTAGACCCTGGATCTACAGTAAGATTGTGAAACATAAATGTGATGTGCACGCACGCACGTTCCGCTCACGGACAATCATCTCACGCCTCCGAAAAACCTGTTCTGCTGCTCTTGCACTTCCTCTATTTGCCACTTTTACCCTGTCATTTACCCTTGTGAGTCTTGTTGAATTAATTCCACTTGATGTATCTATTCCGAGCTGTCCAAGGCACTCTGTATATAATTTCACAAGGTCTGATAGTTTGAAGATATGTTTTGCATTATCTTTGAGGTGCAATATCTTTGATGTTTGAAACTAACTCTGCCAAAGTGACTGACAGGCAATATAAAGCTATCAGTTTTAGTACTTTTTATTTTTGCTCCATTGATCTGTCTTGTGTAATCTGGTGGTGACATGAATGAATGAATGAATGAATGAATGAATGAATGAATGATCGTTTTAAGGCCATTTTCCCCGCTAGAGCGGGGGTTAGCCTTGCAGGCCCCATGACAATCATGGTTCCCTGTTTGAGGCAATGTTTTTATGGCCGGATGCCCTTCCTGACGCCAACCCTTGGTCACGCTCTTCGATGTGCAGGGATACGGTGTACCTATTCTAACCCGGGGTACACACGGGGATCATTCATCCCAGAAAGCTGGTACTCAATTTGCCGACTTCGGAAGGATGACAGGCTGAGTCAACCCCCCTGGCGTTAATTCAGCGATCGACCCGGATTCGAACCCAGGATCCTAGGATCCCAAGCTGGCACCCTAACCACTAAGCCAACACTAGGTTCCAACAACACCAGTTCCATAAGCCGCATTCCAGTGGATTGGGAACTGAGTACCCTCGTCCCTCTATACAAGGGGAAAGGTGACCCTATGGACTGTGGCTCGTATCGAGCGATAAAGTTATTGGAGCATGGAATGAAGGTATTGGAAAGGTTGTTGGAGAGGAGGACAAGGAAGAAAGTGAAGATTGACGAAATGCAGTTTGGATTTATGCCAGGAAGAGGAATGACAGACGCGCTTTTTATTGTGAGGCAGTTGCAGGAGAAGTACATGGAGAAGAGGAAGAAGTTGTTTCTTGGGTTTGTTGATCTGGAGAAAGCAGTCGATAGGGTTCCACGTGAAGTAGTGACATGGGCATTGAGGAAGTTAGGAGTGGAGGAATGGTTGATCAGAGTAGTGATGGCAATGTACAAAAGAGCGCGCACAGCTGTAAGGACGAAGGATGGGAACAGTGGTGAGTTTGAGGTGAAGGTCGGAGTGCATCAGGGGTCGGTACTAAGTCCACTACTATTTGTAGCTGTGATGGAGGTGCTGGCTCGGAACGTAAAGGAGGGTTTACCGTGGGAGTTGTTGTATGCAGATGATCTGGTGTTGATTGCAGAAAGTATGGATGGACTGAAGGAGAAGATGAACAAGTGGAAGGAATGTATGGAGACAAAAGGTCTGAAGGTGAATATCGGAAAAACGAAGGTGATGGCAAGTGGTAAAGCATATGGTGAGGTGGAAAGAACTGGGAAGTGGCCGTGTGCTGTGTGCAGAAAGGGTGTCGGAGTGAATTCCATTCAATGTACAATGTGCGCTGAGTGGGTTCATCAAAAATGTAGTGGTTTGAGAGGGTCATTAACCAGTGTGGCAGCTACATTCAAGTGTAAGGTGTGCACAGAGGAAGCTGCAGATGGAGGAAATGTTGAGTTGGATCTTGGAGACGGCGTGAAGCTGGAATGTGTGAAAACATTTTGCTACCTAGGAGACATGCTGAATGGAGAAGGTGGATCAGACTCGGCAACGGTTGCTAGAGTGAGATGTGCATGGAAGAAGTTTCGGGAACTGAGTGGCGTGCTGACGAGGAGGGGAGTGTCGTTGAAGCTGAAGGGAAAGGTGTTTGTTGCATGTGTGAGAAGTGTTATGATTTATGGGAGCGAGACATGGGTAATGAACGTAGAGCAGCAACGAAGGCTGGAAAGGGTGGAAATGCGAATGGTTCGGTGGATGTGTGGAGTATCGTTGAGAGAGAGAGAGGAAGACAACTGATGAATTGCGAAAGATGATGGGAATAGAGCCTGTGATGGATGCTGTGAAGAGAAACAGGTTGAGATGGTTTGGTCATGTGTTGAGGAAGGATGAAAGTGACTGGTTGAGAAGAGTGATGGAAATGAATGTAGAAGGAAGGAGAGGACGGGGAAGACCGAGAAAGACTTGGCTAAAGATGGTCGAAGAAGAAATGCGGGCAAGGGGGTTAACAACGGGAGATGCAGAAAATAGGGCAAAATGGAGACGATTGTCATGGGGACCGCAAGGCTAACCCCCGCTCTAGCAGGGAAAATGGCCTTAAAATGCATGTTGTTGTTGTTGTATAGTAGAACTCGGCGAGAGATTTTCAGAGAACTCTACTTACCATTGTGTATCTGTGTGTAAATGTAAATGAGTTCTGTGCCAGTCGGGTTTCTCCGCAGACTGTGAATAAACGTCTTAAACAAAGAGAAGTTGATGTCTTACAATCTTAAACATCTCACCTACTACAGTTGGCATATGTGAGAGAGAGAGAGAGACAGAGACAGAGACAGAGACAGAGACAGAGACAGACAGAGAGAGAGAGACAGAGAGAGAGAGAGAGAGAGAGAGAGAGACAGAGAGAGAGACAGCGAGAGAGACAGAGAGAGAGACAGAGAGAGAGACAGAGAGAGAGAGACAGAGAGAGAGAGACAGCGAGAGAGACAGAGAGAGAGACAGAGAGAGAGAGAGACAGAGAGAGACAGAGAGAGAGGCAGAGAGAGAGACAGAGAGAGACAGAGAGAGAGACAGAGAGAGAGACAGAGAGAGAGAGAGACAGAGAGAGAGAGAGAGAGAGACAGAGAGAGAGACAGAGAGAGAGACAGAGAGAGAGACAGAGAGAGAGACAGAGAGAGAGACAGAGAGAGAGAGACAGAGAGAGAGAGAGAGAGAGACAGAGAGAGCGACAGATAGAGAGACAGATAGAGAGACAGAGAGAGACAGAGAGAGAGACAGAGAGAGAGACAGAGAGAGAGACAGAGAGAGAGAGAGAGAGACAGAGAGAGAGAGACAGAGACAGAGAGAGAGACAGAGAGAGAGACAGAGAGAGACAGAGAGAGAGACAGAGAGAGAGAGACAGAGAGAGAGAGAGAGAGAGAGAGACAGAGAGAGAGAGACAGAGAGAGAGAGAGAGAGACAGAGAGAGAGACAGAGAGAGAGAGACAGAGA